>NC_136067.1:260775477-260980477 GCF_964261635.1 Lissotriton helveticus
CTCTGTCCTTATACATATTGTCCTTTGCTAGTATTCCTTTTTTGTTCTTATAGTTGCGTGTCTTTTCACATATTCCTTCTTTTTTCTTTAGAGTCTTTCTCTCTATTCTTATAGTGCCCCCTCTGTCCTCTTACTCTCTTTTTTCTTCTTATACTCTTTCTTCTCTCCTCATATTTCCATCTTTCTCTTCATACTCTCCCTTACCTATTGATACTTTCCAGTTTATTCATACTTCCTTCATCCCATTATATTACAGTATCTGTTTATACTCCCCTTTTTGGTTACATTTTCCCTTGTTTCATACTTCTTCCTCTCTTGTTGTAAGTACTTTTATTTTCATAGTCTCACGTTTCTCGTCATAATCCTGCCTCTGTTCTTATAAGTAATATTATAGAATATTTCATATCTTTATTTTTGCAATGTTATATATATTTTCTTTTAATAGATTCTGTCAATCAATACTGAAAAAATGGTATCATTCCTACCAAAAGTCAGAAGAGGAAACAACGAAAGAAAGGTGTTTATTTGAAGAGAACTCATCCACAAGATTTACATGAAGAACCATGTGTTAAGAAAAAGAAAAAAAAGTCCTGGTAAGAGAAGGAACACTTTTCTGAGGAAAATATTAAAGACTAAGGGGTCCATTAGGATGTCGGGCGGATTTCCTAGGAATACTAATATGGATATTCAATATGTTGCGGACAATTCCATTGCTGTTGCTCGATATGTAACATCCTACATAACAAAATCAGAAAAGACAGAATTGAAGGAAATGTGGGAAGAGATTTCCCACGAGAAGAGTCTAAGTAAGAAGTTATATACTTACAGTTTGAAGATGTTAACTCATCGAGAAATTGAAGCGTATGAATGCTCGGATCGGTTATCATCAGCAAGTCTATATTCCAAATCTAGAAGAATCATTTGGGTGAGACTAGGTCTTGCTGCAACACGAAACCGAGTTCTTAAATCTGTACAAGAAATTGAATATTTAGCTGAAAAAGAGCCACAAAGTACAGATATGTTATGTTATGTTATGTTACTTTAATTCTTTTATAGCGCACGGCAACTCCGAAGGAGCATCCCGGCGCTTTGGCAAAGAAAAGACCAGCAAAAAGCAACCACACAACAAAAGGAAGAGGGATAAAGGAACTGTTACCTAAAAAGCCATGTCTTCAGGTCCTTTCTGAAAGTAAGAAGACAAGGGGCCAATCTCAAGGACAATGGTAATTCGTTCCATGCCTTGGGTGTCAGATAGCGGAAGGAACGACCTCCCTGACGAGCACGGCGAATTACAGGGACAGTCAACAGAGACAGACCCGATGACCTAAGAGTCCTGCTTGGCACATACCTGGAGAGACGTTTCCCAAGATATTTGGGGCCAATACCATGAAGGGCCTTAAAGGCCACCGTCAGGCATTTAAAAAGGACTCTCTTGGAGATAGGTAGCCAATGAAGGGTGTTCAGTAAGGCAGTGGCACCAGCTCTCCTCGGGAGTCCAAAGATGACCCGGGCTGCCGAATTTTGGACCACTTGCAAACGGGTCATAAGATATTCGGTAGACCCACAAAAAGAGCGTTTGCGTAGTCCAATCGCGACCCGATTAGTGCCTGAACGACTGTCTTCCTGTGGTTGAGTGATAGTAGAGGAAGAAATTTCCTCAACATCCGTAAGATGCCGAAGCATTTCCCAACCGTGGACGAGATGTGAGGTCCAAAGGATAAGTCACAGTCTACTATCACCCCCAGATTTTTGGCCTTAACAGCGACTTTGTCAGGAGGAGACATATCCATTGGCCACCAGGATTTCCAGTCAAGTTCCGGAGCGCAACCGAAAAAAAGCAACTCTGACTTGTCAGAGTTGCATTTCAAGCCATGACCTCTAAACCACTCAAACACCGCACCAAGGCAATCCCTGATCTTTATGCCGTCAAATGACCCAGCCCTGTCACAAGTGAACAGGAGTTGGGTGTCATCGGCATAAGACACGATCTGGGCGCCAAAGGATTCCGCGACTTCCGCCAGAGGGGCCATAAAGATGTTAAACAGCATAGGGCTGAGAATGGAGCCCTGCGGGACTCCCACCTCTAGCGGAGCCATATCAGCGGAAAAAGGAGGCGCCCAGATCGTTTGTCGGCGGTCGGCCAGAAATGATTTTAGCCAGTTCCACACCGTTCCACGAAGGCCACACTCCCAGAGTCTTACAAGGAGGGCATCATGGGGAACGGTGTCGAAAGCCGCCGACAAGTCAAGCATGACTAACACGGCCTTTCCCCCCATGTCGAGTACTTCCCTGATGGCGTCCGTGACCTCCAGCAGAGCCGACTCCGTGCTAAAATTAGTACGGAAGCCGGACTGCGAGGTGTGCAACAGGTCGTTTCCTTCGATGAAGCTGGAAATTATCCTGTGCACATAACGCTCGGCCACTTTTGCCAGAGCAGGGAGCAGGGAGATTGGCCTATAGTTAGCATGTATCAGGGGGTCCAAGGTGGGTTTTTTGAGCAGTGGTAGAATCATGGCTCGCTTCCAGGCCTGAGGCACCTTCCCTGTCGACAAAGATGTATTCAGCAGGGGGTTCACCAAGATGTTAATGGCGGAAGCCACTTTCCCTAAGCATTTAGCCGGACATGGATCTAATGGAGAGCCAGATTTCAGGCTAGACAAAAGCTCCAAGGATGTACTAAGATCCATAGAGGGGAATACAAAGAGGAAAGGGCCATGGTCTTCCACAGGACATGGTAGCGTTAGATGGCATGGATCAGATTGCGCACTGGAGAGAGAGGCCTGGATGGCTGTGATCTTATTGACAAAGAAGGTGGCAAGTTGTTGTATCCACACATCAGTATGAGTGTGGTTGGGGGTGCAAACCACAGGAGAAATAAAATCCTGGACCACTTTAAAAATTTTGTAAAAACAAATAGGTTGGATACATATTATCTAAATAGAAGTCATCATCTTGAGAACATTTGTATCTATGAAGTACTGCAAAACTATATTTTTAAACGGAATATTACCGAAAACATTAATAATGGTGTATATGCCGGTATTGGTTCTAAAGGATGTCTGGTGAAACAAAGAAAAGGACATTTGATTAATCACCGTAAACTGAGTTGCGAAACACCTGACAAAAGTGAATTTTACTATTTAGCTCTTTTGCAACTTTTCAAGACATGGCATTCAGAATTGGATTTACTTGGAGATTTCGAGAGCTAAGAAGATTCCTTCAGCGCAACAAAAGATACTATAGAATGTCCTGTTTTTGCTAATTATGTGAAAATGCTGAATGACAAAATTGAGCAAGAAGCTAGAATTGCAGCTGAGATTGCTAGAGACAGTTCTCAAGACAGTCAAACGTTTGCTCCATTGAGTCAGGACCCACTAGGAGAACCAATTGTTCAAAATGAAGCAGCAACTGCTATGGAAGAGGTGGAAACAGCAATGTATCAAGGTCAATAAGATGTAATAAACTTAGGAAACTTGGAAGAACAACTAAATCTGGAGCAGAAAGAAATATATGAGCAAGTGAGAGAACAGATTGAGCATGGATTACTTCATGAGAAGAAAGAGTGCTCTTGCTCATCATTTGAACCTAGCCGAATGTACGTGAGTGGACAAACTGGAACAGGCAAATGTTTTTTAATTAAAGTAATCACAACTTTTCTACAGAAAACAACTGAGTCGCATTTGTCTTGTGTTGTCACTGCTTCAACTGGAATAGCATCCCACAATATTAAAGGAATTACTTTACATCGTTTATTAATGCTACCAGTAGAGCATGAAAATAAATTAGAATACCACAAGCTATCTGGAGAAGCTTCTTGTGCAGTTTCAAGAGTCTTGAGGAAAATGAAACTTCTCATTATTGATCAGGTAAGCATGGTATCAAACTTAATGCTTGATTTTGTGCATTTAAGAATGCAGCAAATTCTTACAACAGAGTATGACGTGTTATTCGGAGGAAAACAGGTCATAGTTTTTGGAGATCTTCTACAACTTACTCCTGTAAAAGGAAAGCCAGTGTTTAAAACACTGTTGCATGAAGATACCAGAAAGTCTTTGGGGAGCATTGGAAATGTAAACATTTGGTCATATTTTGAGTAGAAGGAACTTATTACAAATATGCGACAGGCAAATGATGCTGATTATGGAACTATTCTTCAAGATATAAGAATTGGCAAACTGACTGAACATGGCAAACAAGCTTTACAGAGACAATTACTTTCCAATTTGTTTCCAAATGAACATATTGTCCCAGAGAAAATATGAGAATTGCAGAAAACATCTGTAATCTGCTTAATGCCAACACTATGTGAATGTTCTATATTCAATGAAAAAATGTTAAAGTTGGAAAATGAAGAAATTATCAAATTGGAAGCTATTGCTAAAATAGAACATGAAGGAATTACTATTATTTGGACTGAAAAGTTGAAGAGGAAATTGGATTCTTTAGAGAAATCGATAAGTAAAACTGCTGGTTTAGAAAAGAATTTGTATGCATGTGTAAACTATAGGGTAATTTTACGACGTAATTTGAATGTGGAAAAAGGTTTAGTAAATGGAGCAATGGGTAAAATTGTTGATTTTGTTAATTACGTATGCGGTGACCATTCATAAATCTCAAGGTTTAAGTGTAGATAGTGCTTTAGTGAATATTGGAAGTTCCGTATTTAAAGAGGGTATGGCATATGTTGCTTTGTCACGAGTCAGAACTTTATCTGGATTGTAGTTGATTGATTTTGATGAGACAAAGGTTAGTGCAGATGCAAATTGTGTGAAAGAGTATAAAAGGTTAAGAAGAGAATATGCACCCAATTTAGGTCAATATCCAGTATTTGAAAAGCGTGTTATAGGTAGACAAAGGAGATTTGAGAATATCTGTAGTGAAACTGTAGAGAAAGAAAAAAAACAAGATGAAGTTGCGCCTGCAAGCAAAAAGAAAAAGGACAGTGTTGAAGAGAATGTTGGTTATCTGTTTGATAATAGTTGTGGTGTCAACTGGTATGGTAATGTAGTTGTTTATGTTGTTTTTGTTCTTGAAAGTATGCAACAGCAAATTGTTGAAAATCGGGACGAAAGATTCTGTTCATTGTTGTATTCTGTTTATGAGAAATGTAGTAGTGATAAAAGTAAAATACAAAGTGTTTCTGATATTCAAAATGTTTTGGAAATATGTTCTGGTTCTAGTCAATTTATGCAGAATATTCAGCAAGATTGTAAGGAATGTTTAATTGTTATGCTTGGTATACTGGAAGATGAAGGTATAGATATTGAAAATCTTTTTGGCCTTTGTTATAAATGGCAACATGACTGTCAAAATTGTTTGTTTACATGTAGCACTAACATAGACACTGAAAGATTCATATATTTGACTTTACCTGACAGTGAATCAGTGTCTTTTAACAATCTAATTAGAGGAGCAAGTCAAAACATGGAGTGTAGCCAATGTAAATCAGAATTGTCATCAACATTGTTTTTACAAAGATATGGACAGTATATCATTTTAATGCTGCAACATTGTAGAGCTGATGGAAGAAAATTGGAAACTTTAATTAAAATTTTTGTAGCTGGTCAAGTTTTAATATCAGGAACAACTTTTGGAGCTGTTTTCATGATGGACCTTCTACAACATCTGGACATTACACTGTTTATTTAAAATGTCTGAAAGGTTGGATATATTGTAATGATAGTCAATTAGTTTTTAGAAACGTTTGCCTATAGAGTTACCAAATTCTTACCTAATATTTTTAAAGCCAAAATGTTTAAGTTCAAAATTTGGCCTTTTAGGATTACTGCTGTTAAGGTACATTAGTCTGGTGTTGTAGAGTATTTTGTAAGTGAGGGTGAGGAGGTTGAAGGTGATCCTCTTGTTGATATTGAGGCAGTGTAGGTGTATTAGGTGGTGAGTGATGTGGCTGCAGAAGGGAACTTTCATAATCAGTCAGGTGGTGGTCTTTTGGATTTGTTGTAGTTGTTGTAGGTGTTTGGCTGGAATTAGTGTAGAGTGTTTTGCCACAGTGTAGTCTGCTGCTGATGAGGGACTGTGTCACTGTTCTTCTTCTTTTGGTAAGGATCCACTTGTAAATGTTGCGGAGCATGTGGAGGGTGTTATGGCAGTACGAGGAGATGGTGTAGACTTGCTTACCCATGAAGAGGGAGGAGTTTAGGATGAATCCTAGGTTGTGGACATGGTTGGTAGGGGTTGGTACTGTCCACAGTGCAGTGAGCTAGCAGGAGTCGTCCGAGGCTGAGGGGGTGAGTCTGAGGATGAGTACTTTAATTTTGTGCGACTTCATGTTTAGAGAGCTGCTCGTTATGTAGTTGGTGATGTCCTTCATTGTGTCGTGGAGGTTGCTTTTGGTGGTATGTGGATTCTTGGTGAGGAAGAGGATGAGCTTGGTGTTGTCGATGTAGGAGATGATGTTGAGGTTGTGATGGTGGGCTACTTGTGTGAGGGTGGCCATGTAGATATTGAATAGCGTCGGGCTGAGGGATGAGCACTGGGAGACGGAGCAAATGGTGTCGGTGGTTTTGGATCAGAAGGCTGGGAGGCAGACGCTCAGGATTACTATTGAACAATTACCAAACTAAGAATTTGACGCATACTATTTGGCCGTGTGGAAAAGTAAATGAAACCATAAAGGACTTGTTGTTATATATTTTGTCAGCATATATTTGTAAGTAATAATATTTACAGTGTATGAAAATGTATCATAATGTTTTGTTATGTTATGTTTGTTTGAGATGTGTCATATTTACGTAAGAAAATGCTCTTAGAAAAAAACGTTTAAGATATGTTTTATTTCTATTTTTTAGATTGTTATTGAGAATGTTGAATGTTTTTTTTTTAAGATAATCTTATTGATTGTCTTTTTTTTGCCCGCTGTTATGTGATGAGTACTAATGAACTCACTGTTTCTAGTAAAATTCAATATATTCTGAGGACAGCAAAAAAGGCTAATGTAATAGTTTACAAATTATTTTGTGTTGTAAAAGATATATTGTAACTGTATTTTTTTGTGTCTTCCACAGATGGTAATTTTATAATATATAATTTTTTTATTATTTAATATGCTTAAGGTAAGTACAAGTAAGTGTTAAAAATGGTCGATAGAATGTGCTTCAACCGAGCTGAAGTAACAAACATGGACGGAGAAGATAAGTATGTGAAGATGGTTTGTATCTTTTAAAGATATTTCAAAAAATGATATACTGAGTGTACCTGTCAGACCCCCCTCATCAATCAGTAGATACGATATTGACTTATCTAAACTCTAGCTGCTGCAGGAGAGATGAAGAATCCGCAAGGAAACATACTTGGAGTGGTTTAGCGCAACAGAGGAATTCTAAGATGGCCGCCTTGAGGAAAGACACGGTGGTGGTCTAGTCATTTACCACACGCCTGTGGGTAATCCTTGGTGAGGCGCGCTCTCCCTAATGAGTGCGCACTTCACGTAAGACGTTCCTGAGTTCAGACCCGTTTTCAATTGCTCCATAGATATTCCTGAAGAGAAAGCTCAAATATTTGTGAGAGAATTAAAGAAGGTTCCCAGTTAAACTTACCTTAGTTATCGTGCCCGCAACTAGAATTCAGCTTCCGAGTTGGAAGAAGCCTGCACATTGCACAGCGGTGGATTTTCCGGTGGCGGCTCCTTCAGGGCAGACGGACTCAGTCGTGTTCAGCACCTGAAGAGCAGAGAGAACAAGAAACCATACAAGAAACCTAAGTGATACCTTTAAGTTGACAAAGGTATATTCTTGGAAAATAATCGTATGACAAGTTACTGAGTGACTAAACTTACCTGACATTATAGAGAATATTGAATATATTCACTCGATGTATTTTGTCTAACCTAAAACAAGAAACGATAAAATTCGTGATAAGCAAGGTCTTAAGGGAAAAGAACACATTGAGTAAGGAATACCAGAAACACTGTTGAATTAAGAAGGAACATTAGTTTAAAGTTAAAAACACAAGATATTCAAGGATTGACAGAATAGATAACAAGCAACTGCATAAAGAAAGGTTAGTAGAAGAACACAAGGAAATTAATAATATAAAAATTAGACAATAAACTAAGAGGCCTAGGTTAATGAATGTTACGTAATTATAAGTTATAAGCAGTGAGAAAAATAAAGAACTGCAAGCTACAAGGTTGTAAATAAATACTAGAGGAGAGGCTAGTTCGAAAGTCGAAGGGGTAGGTAATTAGTAGGGTTAGAATAAGTTATAGATGAGGACTAGAGATAGAGTAAACACATGAAGTATTCAAAAAGTAGTGTGATAATGATGTCTAAATATACACAGATACACAGTGTTATTCTGAACAATGAATAGTATCTTTTGCATTTTACTAAAACACATTTACTATTTTGGAATGGGTAAGGTGAATAGACATATTCTACATTTTTTTGTAGTGTATTTTACTATAACAGCCTGAGTCTTTTCCTATAGTCATAAGGAGTGACTGGTTTCAAAATTTAAGAAAAGCTAAGAACAGGATATCCTTATAAGTAATTATATTTACATAACTTTACAAAGGACTAAAACTCTACTAATGGAATGTTATTAAATAATAGTATTTATATAGTATTTTTTGTAGGACAAAATAGGTGAAAACTGTAGTTTTGTATTATATATTACGGAAAGTTATAACATTACCTGTTTATATTTTTATACAAGGAGCAAGAACATAAAGGAAAACATATGGAAAGAGTACAGCCTCATACTGAGGAGATTTTGGATATTATCTTGAGTATAATTGAAGAACTAATCGTATCTGTCACAGGCAATTAGAGTGAAGAAATTAATTCAGAAACTGCTAACGAGGGAATTGATCTGAATGACATATCTGATGAACTTGTATTGGAATGTGTGTTAAATTATGAGATGTTACAAGAATAAATTTATTGTTTAAAAATAATAAAGGCTTGAGCACTATCTACTTATTTATTTATTGTACTAAAAGTGAAGCACTTATAGATTCAGTTATATATTCTTTAAATGTTTGTATTGATTTAAAATATGCAAAGTGGGTCTGAGCGTATGGATTGCTTAAAATCCATATGGAGTATACATGCAGTCTTGAATGTACCTGCAAATCTGTGTTTTATGCCTTCAATTCCCCAGTCTGTATCCTTAGACTTCCCCCAAACACTCTGACACTGCTGTTTTAGTATTGTAGTGAGCCAGTCAGCAGTATGTTCTTTTCCATTGTACCATGGTAAAACTGAAGCTGTAATAAATTTAGTGAGGAATATTCTTTGCAGAACTGTAATGATCCAGTCACTATCTAGATACTCATGGATTAAAACAGGCCTTAGTCCATAGACTGTTTCAAACCTCTATAGACTGTGAATGCACTGTTCTATGCACCAGCAAACTTATGTTTTATACGTTCAATTCCTCAATGTGTATCTTTACACTTCCAGAAAACATTCTCACACTACTGTTTCAATATTGTAGTGAGCCATTCAGCAGTGTTTATCTGTATACTGTGGTAAAACTGTGGCTGTTATAAATTCAATCAGGCTCCTTCCTTGCAGAACTGTAATCATCCACTCACTACCTAAGTACTCATGCATTAAAATAGGCCTTAGGGCATAGACTGCTTCAAACCCTTATAGACTATGTATGCAGTGTTCTATGTATTTGCAAATTTGTCTTTTATACGTTCAATTTACCAGTTTGTATCCTTACACTTCCACCAAACACTCTGTCACTGTTGTTTTAGTTTTGTAGTGACTCATTCATCAGTATGTAGTAATCCATTCACTACATTAAAACACTAATGGGCACACATACAATAACTGGCATATCCCCAGGAATATGTAAGTTGTTGTGCTCCGTGGCACCACCACCATGGATGCGCCGTATTTACAATGCGGTGTACCATGGGACAAAAATTGCACATATATGTGATGTATCTGTGCTGTAAAGGTTGTGAATTGTTTGAGTTATGTTGCAACACATCTCCAGCAATGCTCTGGGGGCCCTATGCTCAGACTGCTGTGTCACTCCTTACACCTGCTTCAAGGTAGTGCAGGGTTTTGACACAGAATGAGCCCAAAAGTGACAAAGTGAAATCTTGTAGATTTCAGTCAGCCACTTTTAGGAGGTGTTCCTGCGCCGGAACACCCCCCCCCCCTTTGTGGGAATGTCTCCTTCTGGTACAGGGATTTACAATGTGACGCACCTCCCAGAGACGTCACATTCTAAATACCACATACCATTGGGCATCTTTTGCACCACCGCTTCATCAGAAAAGTGTTGCAACAGCAGTGTAGAAGAGGCACAAGGGTGTTATAAATCTGCCCTTAACATACACTTACAAATTCATCCAGGCAGTTTCACTAGCAGTGCATTCTTTTTTAATTTACTTTTGTTATTATTTTACATTAAAAATATGAAATGTAACTTTAAAAATAAAATAAATATAAGTATTTATAATAAAAATGTAGGAAATTACTATAAAAAGAAAGAAATATAATAATTAATATATTTTAAAATTATCCTTTACAAAACCTTTGAAATTTACTGAAAAAACAATAGGTTTCAGGCACATTATAGCTAGGAATTAGCATTTAAAAAACCTTAGAAATTCACTGAAAAAACCATAGGTTTGAGCCACGTTATAGTTAGGAATTAGCATTTAAAAACCTTAGAAATTCACTGAAAAAACCATAGGTTTCACCCATGTTATAGTTAGCTGAACATTTCACTCATACAAAACCTTTGAAATTCCCCCATTATAGTTAGCTCAGCTAACTATAACTCGCGCACCCGCAATGCACTGCTGATGACATCACATATTACTTCACTCATGACATGGTCAGTGACATCACTCATGCCATCACTGATGGCATCTCAAATGACATCACTGATGACACCACTGATGACATCATATTTGTGAAAGAGTGGCAGACCTCCTCTCACCCTAATATTACCTTTGATACACACATTCAAAAATAGGAACTAACATTTTCAAAAAAATGGAGATACCAATACCAGTTACAACAACTTATTTAGTAATTCCAACATCTACATACACATTCACTCATTCACCAGTAGTTCTATATAGTCACTCATACATGTACTCACTCATCATATGTACTCATACACGTATACATCCTGTTACACACCTACACCTATACATAGAATTACTCACACACATACTCACACATGGAAATAAACTATCAAACATCCATTTACTTGCACATGCAGGTCTATACACACCACTACACTTATTTCTACAGAAACGTACACATACTTACTCTCTTAAACAATCAGTTATAGAAACACATACTTATTTATACAGGAACTCTTCCAATCAGACACTGTCATATATCCTTTCTTATATACATCAATACTCACATATACTAATCTAAAACATATGTACTTACTCGTAAAGACACTATTGAGGCAGTCATTCAGGTAGTAACACACCCATACACACACTCATTCACCCATACAGTCCTGCACACATGCTGTCTTCAAAACACATACAAACAGTGAGTCACTCATGCATCTGTGCGCTAAGTGATACCCCCCACTGAACCATACAGACACTCATTCTCATACTCAAAAATCCAAATAATAACCCATATAGACACTTGTGTAGCTACTCACTAACCCATGCAGCCCCTTATACACAAAGTGAGACACTGATACAGATATTTACATATTTAAAGATTACTCGCTAATACATGTATTCACTAAGATATACTTAATAAGTCAGTTATGCAATCATTTTTACAAAAAAAACATCCATTTAGACACTTATTTACCCATTTATTCTTCCATCGGCCTTTAGATATACATATATAAAAAACATTTATTTTTCAGAAAGACACACATTCACTGGATGATGTAATCAGTGATGTCATTTGAGATGTCATCAGTGATGTCATGAGTGATGTCACTGACCATGTCATGAGTGATTGTAATATGTGATGTCATCAGCAGTGCATTGCGGGTGCACGAGTTATAGTTAGCTGAACTAACTATAACGGGGGAATTTCAAAGGTTTTTTATGAGTGAAATGTCCAGCTAACTATAACATGGGTGAAACCTATGTTTTTTTCAGTGAATATCTATATATGTGTCTATGTATATATATATACATTGCATATATACATATACTATATATATATGTATGTATAGATAGATAGATAGATAGATAGACAGATAGATAGATAGATAGATAATCAGGGAGTGGCAGTTATAGTTAGGTCACACTTTTCATGAGAAGAGCATTATCTGTTTTGTAACAACTTTGCCATCGTCCGACGAATCTTCGCAAAGCTTTCCAAAGCATTTTCATGTACCTCATCTACTTCCTGGAACGTTTAGGGTGATATGCCAAGATGGGGGCTAAGGAAAGGAGGGGGATCGCTAAACACTGTTTTCCCAAAGAAACTGAACAGAATTGCATCACATTTTGCAGAACATGAGCAATATGTTTTGGTAGCCATTACAGGACTCAGACTCAGGAACATGTCCTTGTGGAATTACGAAAAGAAAAACGGTGAGCACACCCTATCCCCAAAGACTCTTGGTTGTCTAACTACAACATTGACACCATATTTTGGAAATCATTACAGAGAGCTAGGAAATTGTCCTTATTGAAATGAATTGTGAAAGCCTGTTTTTGAGGGTCCCAAGAAGGAGCACATATAAAGGGTGATAACAGATGTTGGTCACAGTACAAATCATTTGTTGATGGCACCATACTAATTTTAACATCTGTGGTGTATTTTAATGTGATTTTACCCTGAGTAAAATGCTGATCCTCAACTGGAATTTAATTAACGATGTCTGAGAGTAAACTGTTTTCATTTATGATTTCTCATAGAGGCTATAGAAGGCGCTCCAAAAGCTAAAACAGGAGCATATTTTCTGTAAATTTGCACAATCTTCCTTAGCTATGTGAGAATAAAGCCTGGCATACTGAGTAAAAACTGTACTTCCAACAGCATCAGCAGCCTATCCCTTGATTCCCCATTGTTCTACTACAGCCTCCCTCAGTGTTCTAATAAGCAACTAGAGTGTTAACATTATTATTTATGACAAATATGTGGCACACTTGAAGCCATCTTGATTGAATCAAAGCTGTAAAAGCTGAATCACTACCTTTCAAACTGAAAAAACAAGGGTCTTTGTTTGATATAGAAATTATGGTTAGTGCTGCCAAAAGGAAAATGAGGGCGCATTTTATATGGGTTCTTTAGATTTTGCAGTTTTGATTCCATCAAAATGATGTCTGATGTGCCACACTTTTGTCATATACGTAAAATGTTAATGCCATAGTTGCTTAGAACACTGTGGAGAGGGAAAGGGCAGGAGCATTGACTCGGATAATAGAGGAGCATAAGAGTAGCTAGTACCATCCATGCTAAGCTGTAAAATGACTGGTTGTTCCCTTGTGTCTGGACACAGCTAAACCACTTTTAAGAGCTGTAATGACAGCAAAGCATATGCCAGCGCTTGCTTTTATTCATTTCAGGTTAGCTTGGATGTTATTTTACCAATCCAAAGCTGCAATACTGTGCCTGGAGTGGTATTAGGCTTTTGTCATTTTATAGCTGAGGATGAATAGCACTAGCTAATCTATGCTTAAAGACTTTGCCGTATATATGGCAGAAGACTTTGTTTCTTTCTAGATCAGCGTGGATGGAACTCTGCTGATCCTCTGCTTGAAACACTTTGCAGGAAAAATAGTCATATGAAGTGAGCAGGTTTAGAGTGTCACTGGTGTTGTAGGGTGCTATATAGAGGAGCTGCTCGCCACCTAAACTTGGGAAGCACCCAGGGTTCTCTGTTTCTTTTTTGCATAATTTATGCAGCTCTCTAAGTCTGATATAAAATATGGATATTGTCTATATGTGAGAAAGTACTAGAATTGAACAAGAGTAGCTAATTATGAAATCACGGCGAAAACACCCTTTTACTGTGAAAGGGAGAAGGGACAATAATGGAGTAAAGTAGATTAATATATGTGTATTATTAGAGGTGGCCCAGTGACGCATTTGCCATTTCCTACTTCAAGTTATCTCTCACAGATGATTAGCTGTTCACTTGTTTGGCAATTAATTCTGAATAAGGAACACATGCGTATTCCCTGCATCAGGGATTCTTGGCGTGTCTAGTACATTAATCATTTGGCCCTGCATTGTACACCCATTGTATAATTTCTGAAGCGGAGGAATGCATTGATGGTTTATAGACAAAGGGTCAAAGCCACGGATTAGTCACAGTGCAGAATCCTAACTGTGGAAAACAAATAGGTGTTAAAGGTGTTTTACCTCTTTTTACTTTTGACCTTGATGTTGGGCTTTAAATATGTTTATAAATCCATGGATGTGCCTATGTTTGCCGGAGATCTGTATGGTTTCAGCTGGTACTCACGCATTAGATATGTCTTTTCTATAAGCGAGGAGGTGTCATTGCCCACAGACAATTACATTTTGTTTGGAGTTGGGAGTCAACAGCTCAGAAAATCTAAACAAAAACCTGCCTTCGTCTGCGTTGTGAGCCAAAACTGTGGGTAATTAACCATAGATAAACCAATTGCACGTTCTTGCTGAATGCGACAATTTTATTAGCAGTCGTTTTCTCATGCCATTAGCTTGAAAGTTCACGGTAAGGGTTTGAAACAGTTCATTACGTTGTTTTTAAGGAACATTTCACTTGTCATTGCTTTTTGAACAGTACTAATGCAATGACATTTTTATTCAATACTTCTGTGTGCCAATGATAATTACATCCCAAAATCGGACCCCAACATTACATAGTGTCCCAATGCATTTAGTGCTCATGCGCTTCGTGGGGCGACAAATTCTCTGGACAACGGGAGATTTCACCATGGACGTCGATTGACAAAAATGGCGAGGGTAGCGTAAGTGACATCATGTGGCCTTTGACCCCATTACAGAAGAGGGAGTGACGTCACTTATGATTCCGACAGCACTGGAAGAGACATCACCACACCTGTGACACTGAAATTCACACAGCACTGAGAGAGCTCCTGTCTGGTCACAATATAAGCAACACATTGCAATCCGCCACTTTTCCAAACTTCCCCACTGAGTAGAATGCTCAGAAGCAGTACCTCCATGATGACAAAGGACTGTCGCTCCACCGCTGAAAGTGAAGGGAAACATGAAAATAAAAATGGTGATAAAATTTTTTTATTAACATTTTATTTTTTTATTCTGACAGCAGCCAAGTCTGAGAGGCCGGGCCGGCAGCAGGGAGGAAAAGTGCATTTCAATTTTAAGTGCTTATGTCACTTTGGTGGACTGTGATGGAATATTTGGGTGCCTGTGAGGTGAGGGGTGACAGTTGGAGTATGGGCTGAGCAGCAGGCAGGCTGCTCCTGGTGGGGCTCCTCCACATGTCGTGGAGAAGTGTGGCTCAATCGTTATAGCGGCAGACCCTGATGCAGAGGTCTAGCCCGGGACCAGGTTTCAATTCCCTGCCTCGGCGGGTCTTGGGCTCAAAATTCCACAGACCTGATAATTCTCGCCTCTGTGCCTATTCCAATCATGGAGTCACACTCTGCAACTCTGGGCAATAGCTTGCTTAATCTCCACAACGGCCCCCACAACGCTAAGGATGCCTGGCCTCCACCTTGGGGGTGCCCAGGAGTGGACACCTCACAGGGAAAGCCAGGATGGGTTCCACAGCGGTATTCGTACAAGCGCCTTGAGACCCTTGCGGGTGAGTAGTGCGCTATACAAGTATCAATTTACATTTACACATGGTCTTAACCTGTAACTAAGACTGAATACATTTACTTGAAATACATTACAGGTACAGGAAGTCATCATTACATTTTGGCGACAATTTGGAGTTTTAGACCCTACGTGTGCGAAGAAATCATACAAGATACTACTCAGAAGATACTGCCTAAAACTTTATGAGTAAAGAAACAAGCTGTAAGACTGCGGCACTACAGATGGAAGCCCCACCAGTGCCCTGTTCACATTGAACATCCCTCCCAGTCTGTGCTTCATTGTCATTATGTGTTTGTTTTTCTACCATGGTGTCAACTTCTCAGTAACAATGGACTTTCTCTGTTTTTATGAAATATTACCAGCAAGCTTGTTACAATGGTTGTCCTTCTGTTGCTCCATTCTAATGGAAAATGCCAGTAGAATTTTCCAAGAGATGGTAGTCCTTGCAACACCATTACCGTCTCAATGACTGCTTTCAGTGATGTGACTTAGAGGTAGACAGTGGGCCACGATTTTACTTGCTCCTACATTGTATGTGTGCTGCTTAAAATTACTTTGGGATCGTTTTAATTTGATTATTGTCTGGAAAACTCTTAATCCTACTTCCATTATTACTACAGACTGTTTTTAAAGATCGCCGCAACTGGTTTTTATCACTTACTCGTTATTTGTTAAGCTGCTGTTCCTCTGCTATTCTCCCCGGTCCACTGCAGCACTTGTGCTGATTGCGTAGAGGGGGAACCTGAACCTTCTAGTTCCCTCAATTCCTGGTAGCCATTAGCCGGTGCCATTTTGGAAAGAGACAGTCTAGTTTTTTTGGAGGAGCACCTCTCTGCTGATATTCAAATCAGGGATGGTGCGGACGAACAGCAGGCAAGACAGTCAGCGCCCGTCTGTGCCTGGACATCGCCAGACGCCAGGACCCCTGGTTCCAGATTGCCCCACGGGCAAGGGTACACGCAAGACATATGGCTTGCTCTACAATCTACAGCCACCTGTGAGTAACATACCTGGAATTCTGATTTCCCCCCCGCAGTGCAACATATGCGGTTTTGGGGTAGGTACCTGCTCCCAGCTGCTACTGACTGCCCCTGGGTTGAAAGGCTTTGCCATCAGCAGCCTTAACTGTAGATCCCTTGCGAAACACCATGCAGCGGTATCAGATCTTCTACAAGAAACAGCCCTGGACATCTTATTCCTTATGGAAACCTGGCTCCTTACTGACTCGGTGGCCATCCCGGCCTTGGCCGTACCTGCCAGCTATTCGATGCACACCCAGAATAGAGCAGTTGGGAGGGGAGGGGGCTTGCCATTATACTCAAATCAGGGTACTCCTGTAGCCTCATTTCGCAGAATATTCCCGATTGTGAAAGTGCTCTTTTTTTAGATTGCACTGACTCACAACTTCACACTGTCTGGGCTGCTTATCTATCGCCACCGGGCGTCTCAAAAGTATTTCAAGAAGCTCTAGCAAATACCGCGGATACCCTAACCTTAGGGGCTGCCAATTTTTGCATTTTTGGAGACCTTAACTTACATCTTGAAAGCCAAGAGTCCCAGGAGATCATCAGCTTTAGCTGGGAGATATGGCCGCATGTCAGTTGAGGCAGCTGATCGAGGGGCTAACCCATGTAGCTGTCCTCCTTCTTGACTCCATATTTACTAACCTAGAGTCTATGGAGGCTCATCCTACCCTTCCATTGCTCTGGACGGATCACTCTCTCATCTCTTTGAATCTCTCTTTAGAAGGTTCCCCACTGCAACTCCTCCGTCCACCTTCTATGAAGCGCACATGGCACAAATTACACCCTACGATTTTCACAGCCTGTTTAAACTCGCACCGCCCAGTTTGGCCAACAGATATAGAGACGGCGGATGCTGCCTTCAGAAGATGGGTCAATAATGCACTAGATTGCTGCATTCCGGAAAAAATAACTCAGGCCAAGCGGACTCAAACTTATTGATGGTACAACGAGTTTCTGAATATAGAAAAGAAAAAAATTAAAATCCTAGAAAGGGCATGGAGAATGTCAGATGATCTCACAGCAAAATCTCTCTACAGGAATGCAGTGAAATTGGTACCACAAACTGGCTCGGAATACCAAAGCAAGGGTTTAGGCTAATATGATTTCCACTAGCAGCAATCCAACCAAATCCATGTTCTCCCTTATGAAGGAATTGGTAAAAAACCCTGCATACTGTTGGTAACGCTATATCCTCCAACTTACAATGCGAGACATTTGCAAAAAAATTTATCAGCAAAGTGGATCCAATCTATAGCACATTCTGTGCCGAGAAGACTTCTTCCACTAATCAGAGGAATACTCCCCCAGGACCTTCTGCCCATGTCCCCTAAAGATATGGGGGCATATTATCAAGGTGGTCGAAATGAGATTATCGCCGCTTTAGCGGCCGTTTTCGGCCGCAAAGCGGTGATAATTTTATCGCCCTATTAGCAAGCTTTGCTAACAGCAGTTAGCGACAGCTTGTAGGCGATAGCGAGCGGTTTGGGGCCCGCTTTGCATGTTAGCGATATTTATCGCTAATGACATGCAAAGTTAGCGACTGAAAGCAGTCGCTAACATCGCTATCGCCTATTATCAACGCAGGCATAGTGATGAAAAAATTTGCGCTAAGCGCGAATATCGCCGAAACCTAATACCTGCTCAGACCACTTCTTAGCCTGTATATCCAATGGGAGGTGGATATTCGGGTTAAGCCCCTATTAGCGATAATGCATGAATATCGCTGTATTTCCAGCGATATTCACGCATTTTGCCGTTATCGCCGGATATTTTATCGCATTGGAGATAAACGTTGCTAATAGCACGTTATCTCTGCGATAAAATCCGGCGATAAAAAAAATGTCGCAAAGCTCATTTGTCGATAAATATCGCTAGTTGTTAATATTATGCCCCATGGAGACCCTATTGGCCAAGGTAAAATCACTAAAACAGGAACCTTTTAGGAAATTTAATGATTGCCTCCTCTCGGAGGGCCAAGAGCTGATCAACAGGTCACTGTCGGCTGCAGTGATCCCCAAGTCCTGGAAGCATGCCAAGGTTATCCCCCTGCTAAAAAAACTAGTGGTGGGTGGAGGGCTCCGCTCCGCTCACAAAATTTGCGGAATGTTGCCTACTCCGCGTTTTGCGGAATAGGCGGTGTAGGCAGCACCCCACACACACCACAGCGGAGCGGAGTTGGCACCAGCTCCCGCCTCCATCCCACCCTATTATAACAACTAAATTAGGTGTGAAAACAATTTAAAAGTAAAGGAAACTTCTTACTTGAGATGCGGCGTCCTGGGGCTTCCTCTTCCGCTTTCATCGAGACTTCAGGATCAAAACTGCACATGCGCGAGCACAGCGCATGTATAGTTTTGATGCTCCCTCTTCCTCCTTCATCATCAAAACTGCACATGCACCCATTTTCACTGTTTTACACAAAGGATGTTGGTTGGGTGTGAGTGTCACTAGTTAATACAGGGTATTCCACTTGCCCTTGTTTTTGAGGACGTTTGGTCGGGTGTACTACACACATCACTTTTATGTTATACATGTGTGTTAGTCATTCTTACGGCTAGTTAATTTCATTCTGTGTTGTGCCTCCTTTCTTGCCTGTCCGACCAGTTAGTGTGGTTGGTGGTAGTCATAGATGCGATTGTGTCATTTATTTAACATATTGTTTCTTCTGCCATATTTTATGCCATATATTAATGTAATTCGTAGAGGGGAAAATGTGTGATATATTATCCTGTATATTTGTCAATACATCTCAATTCTTCTCAATTTTCACTTGTAAATCTACAGATGCATCTTTTTAAAATAGTTTCTATGCTATATTGGTGCTTTTTCTTTATTTATCTGTTTTCTTTATTTTGCTCAATGTTTTATTATGGTTCTTCTGGATAATGTTTTTCTTCTTCTTGCATATGTGTACTTTAGCATATTTCTCTTTTTATGGTTCTTCTTGCCACTACTTTATTCTGCTTCACAGTCTCATTTTTGTGTTATATAAAGGGGGAAGATATGTCGTATCTTGCTGCTAGCTGCTCAGCCAGTGTGAATATGCTGTGTGAATGTTGGACTGGTGATGCTGAATAGAATGCTTGGGTGTCTGTGAGGTGAGGTGTGACAGTTGGAGCATGGGCTGAGCAGCAGGCAGGCTACTTCTGGTGGGGCTCCTCTACATGATCTTAATAAACTGTAACTAAGACTAAATAAATCTACTTGACATACATCTCGACTAAAGAAAGTCATCGTTACACGCACTTTAAACACTCAAGCCCGAGCTGTTTTGGACAGCTGAGTGGAAAACAAGCGCAGGCTTCTTGGGCCGAAAGGAGCATCGAACCAGGGTGCTCCAGCCAATCCTGGCATTGGGCACATGCTGCTTGAGCAACATGAGAGCTGCACCAGGATTTGTAGAGGGGAGTTGCACGAGACTCTGGGAGCCTACTCTCTGTGCTGGAGGAGCCACCAACTGTTGAGACAAAGAGGAGTAGTGGGTAAGTAAATATTTGTTTGTTTTACTAATAAATTAATTAAACCACCTAACAGGCACTGT
This sequence comes from Lissotriton helveticus, assembly GCF_964261635.1. NCBI lineage: Eukaryota > Metazoa > Chordata > Amphibia > Caudata > Salamandridae > Lissotriton > Lissotriton helveticus. The sequence goes on from NC_136067.1 coordinate 260,795,775, forward strand.
GAGAAAATCGCAGTGCCTTCAGCCTCAACTCCAGAACTCTCAGTTGTGGCCCATTATAAACTTTGTTTAACCCTTTCCGTGCTGATGACGGAACCGCTCCGTCATCAGCCGTGGTGGCGCTGTGCTGATGACTTAGCGGTTCCGTCATGGCCCGCCCGACGCGCCTGCGCGGCGCGTTCTATTAAGTGGGCGGGGCAATGACGGAACCGCTCCGTCATGAGCACAGCTCAACCGCGGCTGGTGACGGAGCGGTTCTGTCACCAGCATGGGCGCGCCGCGCGGCCCCCGCCCCCTTAGCGCTGCGGCGGAATAGCCGCCGCAGCGATGAGGTTAAAACGGACCACAGTTGAGAGCTTTGGTGCTGAGCCTAAGGGTACTCCTGTTTTGTTTTTGTACCAATGCCTTTCAGTCGGATAAATATTTGCCCCTGGCTGCCATTGAGAATATCCACTAATGTGCTTCGGCTGCTCATCAGGTACACAAAGCACTGTACAATCGAAATTAGATTAAAATATTACTTGTGGATTTTCAGATGCTGATTTGTGCTCTCAATAAAGTGATACAAAATTAATCAAGTCTTCCTAGGAGGATTGGACATTGAGTATTACGTTAGATGACATTGGACTGTATGAATCGGTGGCCATTGAGAGTGTTTTACTCACTAAGGGCCCGGTCTCTTTTTACCCCTTTGAAGCACCAGGCACAAGAAGCACTGTCCTGCTTCTGGCTGCAGAGGATCACAAACGTTTGGTGGCTGAGTCGTAGCAGAGGCCTGCTCATGGCAATGAGAGGCTGCAAGAAAGTTTCCCATTGTTGCCGAGGGCCCCTGTTTTTCCCATGTTCCTTTTTTTAAACACCTTGACAACATCACAATGCATGTAGCTGGCATTGGTTTAAAAACAATCATGTGAAGTTGTAAGATGCTTATTATCACAACTTCTCACCCTGCTAGTGATAAGTGCCACTCAAAGAGTCAAACGTTTACAAAGCCATTGGAATTGAGTGATTTGGTGGCTGCTACATTTTCCACATAATCCACCACCTGCTGATTATTTTGTGATTTTAACCAACAAATGTCTTACTCAAATGCATCAAAATGAATAATAACATGCCACACGTGGTACCATATATTGTCAGACCTCTAGTTCACTGGTACCCTTTTGTTTGTAGTTTGCTGCATTCAGGGGCCAAGCTGCCCCTAATTACCGTATTGTCATTCATTAAAATGCCAAAATGGAGTACTAGCACTACCAAAGAGCGTGCACACATGATGATGCATAATTTGCCTTTTCTAGACACATGATTTAGTCAACCGATCGTATAAGTCGGTGATTTATTGCTGCATAATATTAATGTATCCGCATAGATGGCATTGAAAACTCGTACATGATCAAACAAAAAATAATGAAATATGACAAATAAGCCAAGTTATTGTTTGGCACCCATCTAGTGCTGCAACTGCCAACAAAAACAGACACTAGTATAAATTGCAAAAGGAAGCACTAACTGTGAATGTCTTCAAGGCTGGAACTGTTATCAGATTGATGAAATGCTGTGTTCTTGAACTTTAGGCAGCACATCTTGTAGGCAGGCCCACAATGACGGATGGAAACCAACAGAACTGGAAAAACGGAAAACCCTGCTGAAGAGACAAGTCCTTCTAATTCCTACCTGTTCCACCAGAATTCAGTGAAGCAAAATATCAAAATCCCTAGGGCCTCATTTATGAAAAGTGACGCATCGCTGCGTGAAAACAGCGATGCGTCACTTTTCATTGCGCCCTCCTTACGACACCAATGATGCGTCATATATAAAGTATGACGCATCATGTCGCAAGGAGTTACAGATACGTCAGTATTTCTGACGTATCTGTAGGCGCAATAGTGACGCATTGCCGGAGTGTATCACAAAAGTGACGCAACTCCAGTAATGTGTTCTTTCACATGGGGCAAGCCCCATTTGAAAGGGCCTGCGTCAGTCTTACGCCTGCTGTGAGGCAGGCGTAAGATTTTGACGCATTTGAGTCCTAGAAGTGGCGCAGTAAAATCTTATAGATTTCACTGCGTCACTTCTATGACCCTTTCTTGCGTCAAAACGCCCCCCTTGCATACATTATACCTGGCGCAGGTATAATGTTGCGCAGGGGTTTACAAAGTGACTCATCTACCTAGATGCATCACTTTGTAAATATGGCGCAACAAGGCGCATTTTTTACACCACTGGGGCGTCATGACGCACCGGCGGCGTAGAAGTGACACACGGCCTCATAAATGAGGCCCCTAGTCTGCAGGACAAACTTTCTCAGTGCTTTGGGGACCACGGAGCCTGTAAGGACTTGAAGGGCATGTTGCTAGGCGATACGTTTCTGATTGAGCAGTCGAAACAGTAACAAGTTTCAATTGTACCCTGTTCTCAGTTCCCAGCCAGAAGCAGCCTGGAGCACCAGCTTGTGTTTTTTTACAGGAACGAGAAAGAAATGAATTGATCCCAAATTTAAAAAAAATATTTTCTTCTGTTACCAAAGTATCCACGTTCTCTGTTACTAGTGCTGGCTTTGCCACCTCTAATGCATTGGGTCACAATGACAGTGCCAGGGGTAGCAAGGGGCATGCCAGCCACCCTCAAATGACGTCCATGGATTTCACTTATTAGTGCAGTTGTGCCTTACTGGTGCGCACGAGCCACACATAGAATGTGGATATCTCAATATAAGTGCCATGTAGGAGAGCGGTAGTAGGAGTCAAGGGAATGGTAAGAGTCATCCCAAAAAAGTTGAATATCAATGGAGTATCTGGATATTCACAACAATACTACCAATGGGGTTCACAACGTATTTCACTGTTTCGGTCCCAGATTCTGATCTCTGTTTTGATCCGAATCCTGACCCCTGCAAATGAGGTTTCAGCCTATATGTTTATTAGGGATGGAGATAATTGTCTCATTTGAACATCTCTAATAAGTGATTCTTGCCTGAGGCCAGTCTACCAACATAGCAGGTCTTTGTATTTATGGCATTAGTATATTCCTGTGCCAACCTAAAATAGAAACTAGTGGAATAGACATTTTCGCTGTAGCTTACAAAGTAGTAACTAAAAGGGTCTTCCTTAGCGTTATGATTGTGCTAATTATAAGCTCCGACTCTGGTGCTAGATGAAATCATATTAGTACTGTAGTGATCATTATTATTATTATGGAAATTTAACCTATAATATATTTACATTTGTTCCTAATGCAGCACATTCTTAGAGTCAGTTCAAAGCATTTATTTCAATAGCTTGTAGCAAAGTTTAACAAACAGATTTTTTTTCTCTCAGTTAAGCTTCCAACCAGACAATCCTTAACCCTACTCCATGTTCTTCTAAAATGTTGTCCCTACTTCTCTGTAACTTTCACCTCGGGCCTAGATTGGTCTTCTGTAAATTAAAGAACTAAAATAACAAATCTCTTATACACACAGTTCAAGTCTCTTTCTCTTTCTGTTCAGTCTCACAATTTTCATAATTGTTTTCTGTTTGTTTGTTTTATTTCTTTCTTCAAGGAGGTTTGTTAGAATTGGGAGTCTCTAGTTGGCACAGGTAGGTCTAGCTACAGCGTTGTTGAAATAACACAGAGTCTAGCAAATTCAGCGGACCGCGTCGGTATGGGCCCACTCAAATGTCGACAGACTCAGTCACAGTACCTTTTACTTGAGGCGGCCGGCACGGATGTGCATTTCCTAGTAGCCACTGAAACAGCGTTTCCAGCAGCAATCCACAAAGGCTGGTGAAGTCCACTGGTCCTTGACTTCGGTCAGGGGGCAAGCTCTCTTCCAAGTCCTTGGAGATCTTTGCACAAGTTGAAAGTAAAGTACACAAAGTTCTTTCTCCTCTCTTTGGCAGTCAGGCAACCACTGCAGGCCAATCCCCCAAGCAGCACTTCAGCTTGGGAATAGTCTCTCCTCAGTTTCTTCAGGTTCCTCTCCTCAGCAGAGGTTTCGTCTTGTAAGTCCAAAAGTGATCTAATTTCATGGGATCAGGGTCACAATATTTATACCCAAAAATCCTTTGTTCTCTGAGGTGAGAGGGGCCTGTGCCCAGTCAAAACCAGTTCTGAAGCACTCTGTTTACCAGACTTCTCCTTTCCTTTCACAGCGCAGGGCAGGCACATCAGACACCCCACAGGAGGTGGAGCCAGCATTGTGGAAGGCAAGTACAGTCCTGGAGCACTTTGTTGACAGTCTTCCTTCTCTTCTTTCAGTGTGCAGGGCAGAGACATCAGCCGCACCACAGGGTGTGGAGCCAGCATTGTAGAGGGAAGGCCCAGCCCTATTCAGGTCCCAGGTGCAACTCCTCCCTCCCATCTAGATGCAAATCTCTCTATTTACCACTGGGCTGACTCATCCTGTCACTTGGGATTCCCCAGCCCTGTCACTCACAAAACCAGACAAAGGAATACACAACCTCGCAGAGGCAGGCTTAAAAGGTTAGGCAAGCAAATACCTACTTTCTAAAAGTGGTATTTGCAAACACAGAATGTTAAAACCCACTTTACTAAAAGATGTATTTTATCATACTGAGTCCAGGCACACTAAAATCGAATTTCTACCATGTTCTCTGAGTTAGTTAGGATTATAAGCATGTAATAATCTAACAGCCCATTCTGGCCCATGGAGAACAGGTAGCCTTGCAATAGTGAAAAACGAAAATGGCTGTAATTCACTATTAGGACATGCCACACACATCAGGGCTTGTCCTACCTTATATTTACAATCTACCCTGCCCGTGGGCCTACCATAGGGGTGACTAATACGAAGAAAAGGGAAGGTTTAGAGACCGGCAAGTGGGTGCACTTGCCCAGTCAGCATCACAATACCAGACTGCACACATTTTACAAAGCTGCTTCTGTGGGTGGTACAACCAGTGCTGCAAGCCCACTAGCAGCATTTGGATTTACACGCCCTGGGCACACTCAGTGCACTGTACTAGGGTCTGACAAGTAAACTAAATAGTCAATCATGGAATCACCAATTAATACATTAATTTACAGTAGGGAGAGCATGCCCCCCTTTTGTACCGCTTTGGCCACCATAAGTGTGGCAGGGTGTGCTCAGACGTGAGTCCCTTGCTCACTTTGCCACTGGATTCAAGCAAGCCGGGCTGAAGACGGCTGTAATGCCAGAAACCGGTCCTCGGAAGCTTGTTTCCGGTCCAGGGAAGGCATGGCTTGGCAGTTCGGGCTGGACTGTTCCCATGAGGCACAGGGTCAGACTGATTTGCATATGGCCATGTCTGAACTGGGGTGGCAGAGTGGCCTAAAGAACGGTGATGGATTAAACCCAGATCTTTTGACTGGGTGTGAGTGTTTGATTGGTTCAGATGCTCCGTCCATCACCACCCCCTTTTGTACCGCTTTGGCCACCATAAGTGTAGCAGGGTATGCTCAGACGTGAGTCCCTTGCTCACTTTGCCTCTGGATTCAAGCAAGCCGGGCTGAAGACAGCTGTAATGCCAGAAACCGGTCCTCGGAAGCTTGTTTCCAGTCCAGGGAAGGCATGGCTTGGCAGTTCGGGCTGGACTGTTCCCACGAGGCACAGGGTCAGACTGATTTGCATATGGCCATGTCTGAACTGGGGTGGCAGAGTGGGCTAAAGAACGGTGATGGATTAAACCCAGATCTTTTGACTGGGTGTGAGTGTTTGATTGGTTCAGATGCTCCGTCCATCACCACCCCCTTTTGTACCGCTTTGGCCACCATAAGTGTGGCAGTGTATGCTCAGACGTAAGTCCCTTCCTCACTTTGCCACTGGATTCAAGCAAGCCGGGCTGAAGACGGCTGTAATGCCAGAAACCGATCCTCGGAAGCTTGTTTCCGGTCCAGGGAAGGCATGGCTTGGCAGTTCGGGCTGGACTGTTCCCATGAGGCACAGGGTCAGACTGACTTGCATATGGCCATGTCTGAACTGGGGTGGCAGAGTGGCCTAAAGAACGGTGATGGATTAAACCCAGATCTTTTGACTGGGTGTGAGTGTTTGATTGGTTCAGATGCTCCGTCCATCACCACCCCCTTTTGTACCGCTTTGGCCACCATAAGTGTGGCAGGGTATGCTCAGACATGAGTCCCTTGCTCACTTTGCCTCTGGATTCAAGCAAGCCGGGCGGAAGACGGCTGTAATGCCAGAAACCGGTCCTCGGAAGCTTGTTTCCGGTCCAGGGAAGGCATGGCTTGGCAGTTCGGGCTGGACTGTTCCCACGAGGCACAGGGTCAGACTGATTTGCATATGGCCATGTCTGAACTGGGGTGGCAGAGTGGGCTAAAGAACGGTGATGGATTAAACCCAGATCTTTCGACTGGGTGTGAGTGTTTGATTGGTTCAGATGCTCCGTCCATCACCACCCCCTTTTGTACCGCTTTGGCCACCATAAGTGTGGCAGTGTATGCTCAGACGTGAGTCCCTTCCTCACTTTGCCACTGGATTCAAGCAAGCCGGGCTGAAGACGGCTGTAATGCCAGAAACCGGTCCTCGGAAGCTTGTTTCCGGTCCAGGGAAGGCATGGCTTGGCAGTTCAGGCTGGACTGTTCCCATGAGGCACAGGGTCAGACTGATTTGCATAAGGCCATTTCTGAACTGGGGTGGCAGAGTGGGCTAAAGAACGGTGATGGATTAAACCCAGATCTTTCGACTGGGTGTGAGTGTTTGATTGGTTCAGATGCTCCGTCCATCACCACCCCCTTTGGTACCGCTTTAGCACTGATCAGCAGTCGGAAAGTGCCCAGAGTCATAAAATAGCCAACAACAGGTCAGAAAAAATATAGGAGTAAGGCAAAAAGCTCAGGGATGACCCTGCAAAAAGGGCCAAGTCCAACAAAGTTCAAATAGTTCAGGGTTCATGTTGCACAAATATTCCATAATGACGTTCAAAGCAGTATTCACAAAATATGGGCATTCAGGTGCTGATCTGTGACAGGACACTCGTTCTCTTTTTGATCTTCTTAGATCTTGCTGTTTCTGGTTTAGGCTAATTTTTTGGCTGTTCTTTAGGAAATATTGTTATTGATAATTTAAAATAATGAATTCAATAATGAATACACATTTAATTAAATTAATGTATGTGTTCATGCATTTTATTTTATTAGTTTTAGACTTATAATACATATTTTAAAGTATTTTGCATTTATATTTCATATTAAATTATTTTAATTCTTTTTTAATGAATAATAAACCTTAAAACGATTCCTTATACATTTCCATAGGGAGAGCTCAGTGATAGTGGCAGAGAGCAACACCTATGCTTCAAAGGATATTTGTAGTAACTTTAGACTGGCAAAAACGGATGTAGGAGGCTCTACCAGGGAGTGGAAACATGTAGATCTCCACCTAGGGGTAAATCAACAATTCGGAAATGATGCATAGAAAAATGTGTAGACATACAGCTCGGTGTAGACGTCAAGACACCTCAGTAAATCTACACATGTATGGTTATTTTAGTCCAAAAAGATAGTAGTGTTTCCTTACAAAAGGAAATGGAACAGCACATCAGCCGGTCAATTTATATTAACATTTGAAATTAGTATAGTGTGAAACAATGAAAAATACACTGGTATTGTTATAGGGGTGCTACTCTAGTTATTTCTAGCACCTACTATCAAAGGATGCTGACAACACAACAAAAATCATTGTAAAGACAAACTTATTCAAAATTTAAAAAAAATACTAGTGAGCACACCTTGTATTCATAACCACTCCCAATTTATGGGTCAATGCGATAGCCGGCCTTTCCTTCACTCCCGCTGGTCCCGAATGTATGGTAATGGGCTACGGGACCAGCGGGAGTGAAGGAGAGGACGGCTTTACACTATGATTTGAACTTATCAAGGTTTCATTACCGGGTCTCTCCATATGTCAATTTCTACTCTACTATAGTATAGAGTCTGCGTATATAACTGCTTCATTTTTTAAGTTGCAGTTATCACAGTGGAAATATTATGAGACATTTCCTGCTGCCGGAAGGAAATTCCGATCAAAAGTTTGTTTGCCATTTGCCTTGACAAAGTCTAAGGGAAGACGAAACACGTGTTGGCTCAATTGCAGTTTTGTTTTTTGGATTCATGACTAAAACAAAATAAAATTACATTCATTGAAAAAATCTAATGATGTGGACTCTGCTTTTCCTGTAGTACTTGGAACGCTAATTAACCATTATTATTTGACAACAGTGTCTAATTGCTAGCTCCATAGATCTGGTACAAAGCTATCACATTGACCCATACTTTGGGAGTGTTTATGAATAGAAGGGTGTGCTCACTAGTATTTTTCTATTTTGAATATGTATGGTTATTTACCTGTGTGAAGTGAGCCCACTATTTGTAACCATCTGTAAGTAGGTTCCAGGCTGCCCGATTCATAAAAATTTTTCAGCAGATAAGTGAAACAAGTGGAAAAAACAGGCATTGACAAACCAAAGTCTCATTACCAGTTCAGAGAGTCAGGAGTGGTAGCATTCTGCAATCGTTAATGGAATTTACACAAAAGGTAGAATTATTGTGTAACCAAATGAACTCTTATGAGTTTGTGGGCATCTGAGTCTACGCCTACATAACGCCGATATACAGCAATATGTTTTTCAACCCTGAATACGTTCACAGAGTGACCCTTGTGAAAGGCTGGAGAAAATGTATATTCAAATGGGAGTAAGGGGACGCCTTCAAAGCCGAATGGGGTTGCAAGGCAAAGGGTTTCTGCATAGGAAAAAAAAATGTGTCTCCCCATGGAGAAAGTAAATGAAGTTCTAAAGTACAAATGCAGTTTTGGGTCACATTTGCACGTGGGGAAATATACACCTGTGGATTTCTTTATGAATGGAGCAGCAGGTTACACATGTAAATACTCCTGAGAATCTACAATAGTTGCAGTTACCAATACGACTCCTGGAATTCTTTCTCAATTTGACAAATGGCAGAACTTCACTTCAAACATTGGCATAAGCCAGATAAATTCCCAACCTTTTTCCCAGACTTTTGGGAAACTAGCATTTTTGGAGTCTTTAGCAGACCTTTCTAGATACATGATTTAAAACGGAAATAAACACTTTGGGGGGATATTTACAATAAAATGTTGTGGCTCTGTGTTACGCCAAAATTGGTAACGCTGTGCTCTGACATTTTTTAAATGCAGGAATGCACAGTATTTACGAAAATACAGCACACCTCTGTGTTTCCCCTAGCACCGGCACTAAAAAAGCTGCCTAGCACCACTGCAGGCACCCTTGCGCCATGTTGCAAGGATGCTTGCTCAAGAGGGGTATTTGTTCATGTGCAGGAAGGGACACCTTCCTGCACATAAATAATCTTTGAAGGAGATTTGCTGTTTCTATGTGTGTTGCACAATCCAGCACAGAAAGAAAGAGCAAAATGGAAGGAGAAAAATAATAATTTCTCCTCATATCGTCATTCTTAGACCAAGTTTTTTCTGGCTTTAGTTTTTGTCGCTGCCCCATCCTTGTAAATATGGTTCAGCGTCAAAAGCAATCGGTGTTGTGACAAAAAGCCCACTGCAGCACCCATTGCATGCCCCTTTCACACTATGTGAAGCATGAAATGAGGCCTTATTTACAAGGTGGCGTTAAGACACGTTAAGTGGCTTGGCACCGCTTTTTAAAATAAAGAGAAGGGGATATCAACACCAGAACATCACTTTTACCAAAAGTGATGTTCTGATAGCGATATCCCCTTGTAAATAAGCCCCTTAGGGGCATTTTCTCAACAATCTGTGAAAACTATCGCTAACCTCAGTTAGCTTGCGTTTTCCTATTGCCGTGTACCACAGGAAATTATCGCCATGTTAGCAGCGTATTCACAACACGCCGCTAACAGGCGATAGTTTCCCCTACCGGGTGAAATTTCCGGCGATAAGATTTACGTCATGGCGATAAAAATCGTCACACTATCAAGAAAAAAAGTGGCGATGGGCTAATTAGTAGCCAAGAACGGCACGCTAATTAGCGTCAGCACACCTTTTTTCACGTCGGCTTGGAAATTCACTATAAAATACCTGCTATGCTGCCCAAACCCAAAAAAAGAAGAAACATCTGAGGCAAACCATGGAGGAAGCTAGACCAAGCACAGAGGCCAACAACAACCCCACACACACCTAGGAGGACCAGCAAGAGAGCCAGGGGAAAGGCAAGAAGAGGAAGAGGAAGATGCGGTTTAGTCAGTAGGAAAACCAGGTCCTGATTGCGGAGGTGACAGAACACCAGCAACAACTTTTTGTCAGCTCCACTTGCTTGTTTGCGCTTTCAAAATGCGTGTTCGTGAGATATTTCTCCTCGAGCACGCAAACTGCGTTCGCAAACAGGAAAAAAAGCATCACGAACGAGCAAAACAAGCAGTTCCGCGTGTTAGCTGAACTTTTGCGTGCTTGCGGAGATTTTTTACCATTTTGCGGAACTTTGCGTAGCGCGACTATGCAATTTCCGCCCACCCTTACCCATGACACCATTATGTGCATGTAAACCTATCTGTTTGTTAAGTCAACTGTGTCAGTGAACAAATATACAGTCATGGTTGTTATCACCCAAACGCAAAGCCATGCTTTGAATATTTGTAACCAGGACAGCATGTATCATCCATGTGGCCAGCTGCATGTCACATACACAAACACACATCACCTTGCCATTTGCATCTGTTGGGAGGGTGGTGGTGACAAGCCTGAGCACCACAAATATGCATTGGAAATCCACATCCATCAAATCCAGGGGCACTTACACTCCACACGTGGGGTCAAGGTTGGTGGTAATTGTTGTTGACACTGTCTGTCCAGCCATCAACAACAATAGAAACTCAAACAGCACGATACTAACAACGTGTAAGCCAACAGGAGGGCAGTAAGCAATGCATGCAAGACAAATCATGACTGGCGACATGCACACAAGACAAATCACAATAGACAAAGCTACCTGGATGCACATGTGTACAGCATAGTGCAGCACACATTGAAACAGCAAGCAGGCCTTAGTAGCCAATGCACCTAAAGGGGGCCCTCCTCACACATAACTAATTTTGCAACAAACATATGCACATGTGCAGTACACAGCAAAGGTGCAGGTCTGTAAGCCACACTGACAATGCAAGTGATGGTGCAGGATGAATAGCATGCCTACACGTCAAACATCTCAACATGTTGCAGGCCACGTCACTGAAGTGGCTGAGTGTGGACCACATCCTTAAAGGAGCAGGTCACATGCTGACACATCCTCGTGTACATCAAACCCCTGATGTAACCAAGACATCTGCTTGAAAACAATGCACAAGTGTCCCAACTCTGACCAAGACACATATTTACTCCAGCTTACAACATCTCAGCATTGTAAATGCACACAAGTGAAGGCTCGCTGCCTGAAAGGGATAAGGGGCAGTAAAACCGAAGCTGCATGGGTGAGCATCCCACAATGCAGCGCACACACATAAAATTCGGAGCTCATCAACATAGACTACAATGTGGGACAAACTGCATCACCTTCACAACTGAACACAGGACACTACTGGTGCTGCTTGTGTGTATAAACTGGCCAATCACATAAGTCATAGCTGTAAAATGTGAGATGACAATGTACAAGTACAACCTCATATCTGTGATGTAGTCAAAAAAGTATATATCCCGCAACAAATAGGCAGCCCCTCCCAAACAGTCACAATGTACATTGTCATGCAGTCTGCTTGTAAACTCATCCAATGCGTGATCATGCATGAAACACACAGTTAAACTGCATCTCCCCTTTACATTGCAGAGGGACAAACATTACCTCCTGAACAGCAGCCTGTCCCGCTCTTCACTGATGAAGAGAATGAATTCTCCACCATCAACACGGACACCCTCCAACAGCTGCTACACTCTATCAGCACCCCACCTCTAGGAGCAGGGCAACCCAGCTGCATCGTGCAAACCCCATCCCCTGCACAAACCACACAGCAGCAAGCACCTACCACCACAGCTGTCTCCCAGGACTTCCCGGACCCAAATCTGGCATTCCAATGTTGTGTGTTAGAGGTCAAGCAGGACATGGCACATCAGGTATTGGTGAGGTTTGATAGCCTAGCAGCCAAACTTGATTCCGTATGTGGGTGTCTGAGTTCTATCCAGGACCACCTACAAAAGATTACGGACACCCGCAGTACGTTCAATGCTCTACAATACTCTATAGCTGACATCGCTAGAGTCTTGACTCAGAGACAGGAACAACTGTCCAGTCAGAGTACCTCCAGCGATGGCAGCCAGAAGTTGAGCCGCATGCGGAGGATAATGGAAAACATGGAGTGGATGCAGGCGGAATAAATGGCAGCAACAACTGCATACCAGCAAGATGTTGCTGGAATCTCCTATTGCCAGCAGATCATTATCCCTGCATTGCTGAAGAAAGGTCTGGTGCAGATGAAGGCTGCTGCTGCTACTTCGACATCCACATCTCCACACCCTGCAATGTCAGTGCCTCACAGTGCTGCAGCCAATCTACCACCACCCACATGTGGGGCACATGCCACAGCTGAGGACGAAGAGGAGGATGAATCTGCCTTATTGCAAGGAAGGAAGCATTAGCATTTATCTATGCCAAATGGCCAGTTTCTACCTTTTCTGGGCTGAGCATCATTCCCCGGAATATCACCTTCCACTGTCTAACGATACACTCTGTGACACTCACCTTGGACCTCAACATGGACTGCCATATTTTGTTTAGTTACCAATGACACAGCAATCAGACTGCTGACTGAACGTTTCCTCATCCTTTGGACTTGTCAACCCTAAAGGACTCTGTCTGCCCCTCCACTGGGCATCAATATAATGTGGGTATTGCATGGCCAAGTACTGGTCCGGTCTCCAACTATGTCAACAGACATGTGAATAAATATTTTTAAGTCACACAGATGTCTGTTGTCCATGATCGATCCAGTATAGCAGTCTGTCAAAATGTAGGAGCAGTGAATCTACCAAAAGGTACATCCAGGGCAATAATACAAATGTACATGTTTTACTGTGATCCAGATAGGCAGTGAGAGGACTGGGTATGTGTGGACGAGCTGTGCCCCCATTGCTACAATGCACCAATCTAGCAATATCCCAAATTAGCCCAACATCCATGAAGGAAATAGGAATGTGTGTAAAAAAGGCAAAGTCTGTTGCAGGCCACAAGTAATGTCCCCCTTTATAATTGCTAAAAGAAAATCTCCTGGCATATCTACTCACACTCTACAGGATGGGCAAGGCCTGTTGTGAAGGTTCACATTGCATTTCACATCCCAAGATGGTGCACCCCATATACACATTGATGAAGATATGTAAGGGCACATGTCTACCAACCACTAATTGAACCACAATGTCTGCCTCAGTGAAGTAGAGTTGGCAATAGGGACTCAGCCCAAAGTGTTTAAGCGTCAGTCAGCCCCTTCCTGTGGACGAACAATGCTTACTGACTTTGGAACCCTCACATGCTGTGACCACTGTGAACGGCTAGAGCAATGTGACTAGAGATGCGTGGTGCACTGCACTGACCATATAGTCAGAAGCAGTACCACCATTTCAAGGGTGGCATCACTATGAGCCACCAAAAGATAACAGCTGGGAGAAGTTGCCATGACACTGGCACAAGAGGGATCAATTCAACGTTTCACCTTTTGTGTGCAGCAGAACAGTGTGCATGCCCAAAAACGTTAGAGTTGACAAATTTATGACTTTCCAACTTCAGTCACTCACAAAAGGCATATAGGATAAGTGAAGTCAGTACATCTAACTGTACTACTCATAAATGTCTGTTGTGAATACCGGAAAACGTAAACTCATGACTTACTCTCAGATGACTTATGTGAATCAGACACACTGTTCTGCCATATGCAGGTCCCAATGGATCCACAGAAAGACTACTACTTTGCATGGCCCGGAAGTTCAGCCTCATTGCACAGGAACATATAATTCAAAAGAATCTGACACACTTGCATGACGCAGCAAGTGTGCCAAGGTCTGTGCAATGTAGATGGACTCAGCACCAAGAGCATGTGAGATGCAGGGCTATGACGCAATCTGTGGTACCCAGCCATCCATCCATCTCCATGATGGTTAACAGTAGCTACTACAATATCCTCTCAATGCCATGTCCCTACGTAGTGTTGTAAATGTGCAACAATGTGCTGCCCAACTCCGTGAGTCACACTTAAGATGTATAACTTCACAAACTATTGCCCCTAGACTAAGCCGTAAATCCTACATGCCACCCTGTTATCCATGCAAGTTTACTGTGCTCACATCTAAGGTAACCTGACACAATCCATCCTGCTAAGTAACATGTCATGACCACACTTACATATTCAACATGTCCAGTGATGATATGAGATGCATACAAGGTGAAAACCCACACTCCACCACATCACCCCTGACATAAGTGCAAGCCAAAATGAAAACTGGTAACCATTTTGTAACGGGGTGTATAGGAGGTCCCTAGCATACGAGACGTCTTTACCGCCTACAACTCCCAGAATCCCTCTGGACACCTCGACAGGCCTGGAATGGACTAACCCAGTGTTACCTTCACCCCCATCTGTCTCTCTCTCCTCATCTCAGGACATGGACTGGAGCGGGTCGGAGACGGCCGAGGTGGAGTGGCCCTTTAAGTCCTGGAAACTGACAGAAGGGGAGGAGCCTGCGGACTACGCATTTCCGACAAAAGGTCGGGACCCGGAAGGAGAGGTGTGCTTGTACACCTGGAGGACGGAGGAGCGGAAAGCGTGGAGAGAGGAGTGGGAGAAGAAGACGAGCGAGACTGGAGAAGGAGGACACGGGAAACGAGAGACGTCGGAAGGAACATCACGGGAGAAGGAGGACGGCGGAGAGCGGCACATACCACCAGAGGCCGGGAGAGCAGAGGAGGAGAAAGCACAGAGGGAAGCTGAGTCAGCGCCAGCTGAGGACGGCAGAAAGCCAGGAGGCCACCGTTCCTGTGAGCCGCCCAGCCACTCACCCAGGGGAGGTGCGTGGCTCACTCAGGTGCGTGATCGCTTGCGGGGCTGGGCTAGTAGTAAAGGTACAGTAGGTACCAAGCCACGGGAGACCTAAGTCCCGGTACCCTATTCCTGTGCACTACCCTCCAACCACCTAGGGCACTGTAAATAGTTCGAGCACCGGTGACTAATCCCTCACTCCCTATCCCCGTATTCTAGTGAGTATCCAGTGTTCTCACTCAGTCCCTGTTTCTTTTTTTCTGGTATTTCCCGTCCGGGGAGGAGCAAGAGCCAGCCGCGACGGACTCCGAGGAAGAGCCAGCCCCACGAACACCTGAAGTACACCGGAAGAAGGAGAAGGTCCGTAGACGGAGAAGGAGTCGCAGCAGGTCACCCCGGAGGCCCCCCTCAAGCCGACAGAGCTGTACTGACCATTTGTTTACCCTAATAAACCCACAAGTAACCAGAACCCGGTTGTTGCCTATTTCTGCCGCGCCCCCACTCAGCCCCTCGCTTACACATTTATTATAAAATTACAAAATTCTTCTTTTATAAACTACCAATAATCTTAATTACTACTAATCTAAACTAACTAGAATAAAGTGAAAAGTTCCTGAACTCTCTACCCTATCTAATCCTAAACACGCAACAACATATCTAAGACATCAACCCCCCTCCCACCCTTAAGGCACATCATGAGACAGGACAAAGACATCTAAGCTATACACAAACTAACTACACACTTAACCTACACAAAGATGTATTTTTTTTAAACAACAAGGACATCAACCCCCCCACTCACAGGAAAAGGAAACTTATCCCCAAATACTACATAACAGTAATATTCTAAAACTACCTTAAAGTCTAACACTACTTATGCTCACACTAAAACTACACTAACACTTAAAATACTTACCTAACAATACTAAAAATACTAGATACAACATTGGGGAAGGGAGAAGAGGGGCATGGGGCTCTACATCGGCAGGCATCATGGGAGTCCCAGAGATTTCCTGATGTCCTCCATGAGCCTGGTCTGCTCGGACATCTCCCTCCTAAGCTCTGCCAGCATCATATTGTTGTCCATCAGAGTCCTCCTGTCCCGCACAGTTAAAATCACAACCTGATCGTCAGGTGCAGGTGGCATTGTCCCCTGTGTGTGTGAGATTGTAGGGGGATGGGACACTACAAGTCCATGCTGGGACCCACCACTGACGCCAGAGGGTCCTGGGATGGCCTGTGCGCCACTTTTGTGCCCACATGCTGTTACCTCGAGCACCAACTTCCAAGTGCCAGCTTACTTGTCTTCATGGTACCTCAGTTGCATGTTGCGGTACCCTTTTGCAACGTTCTTTATGTGGAGATACCGGTTCTTCCTCACCTGGAAGTCGTGGGACTCCTCTGGCATCCTGTTGTCTGTAAAATATGAACAATCAAAATTTGTGATTCCTTTGGACTATGGCAATGTTCTCCATAACAATCTGGCATACATGAGCACTCAAAAATGGGAGCCTACACTTTGGCGTAACTATGTGTATTCAGAGTATTCAGAGAGTGACCTGCACAACAAAATCTTGAATCCAGGGTCAGTGACTACATATTGGGGAGACTGACCTGCCAGTGCATGCCATGGGACATATACAGTCAGAAACAAATGAGACTGTCAGTGTAAAATGATGTTGCTAGGACATACCCAGACTGAGGGTGACATGTACAAGGAATCGGAGGAGGGAGGTATTCTCCCTCCGTTTGTAGTGCCACCCTCATCCTCTCCTGCAACACAGTGCAGCATCATATGTACAATGCGCATGTGCAGCCCTGCGTGTCCCCAAGTGACTGTTTGCAGTGCAACAAGTCTGTGCAAACACAGGGACTTTTGTCCAAGAGTGCAAGGGTGTCTGTGTGCAGGGGGCTTGTTAATATGTAGGAGGGTTACCCTCCCTGCACCGGAGCAATTCTGGGACAGCCCAACTCACACGTTCATCTGTGCTGCATCATGCAGCACACATGAAAACACGTCAGGTAGCCGAACACTGACTTGGACATGAGGCGCTGGGCCTCTCACCATCACTTCTTCACAATAGGTGACGCGTTGCTGCCCAGAGGGGTACCCATTGTTTCATATGTTTTGTCAATCTTGCATGTCTTGGATCCACTATTGTCACTCTATAGTGGAGAGGTGTGGCTCACTGGTTAGAGGCGGCAGACCTGTAAGCAGAGAACGGCCCGGGACCAGGGTTCAATTCCCGACGCGGCAGGGTCTTGGACCAGGGTCAACGGACTCGATAATTCTCACCTCAGTGCCTACTCTAACCAGGGAACACACTCGGTAACTCTGGGCATTAAGCTTGCCTCATCTCTACAACGGCCCCCCACAGACGCCGGGGATGCCTGGTTTCACCCTGGAGATACCCAGTAAGGGACCATCACACAGGGAAAATCAGGACGGGTTCCCCAGCGGTCTACAGCGCCAGGACACTCGGGTAGAGTAACAGTGCACTTTACAAGTATCCCACATTTACATTTAGTAAATTGCACTACGCAGTCCTTCACAACACAAACTGTTACAAGGCATTCCCCATTGTAACGTGAACCTGGAGTCATAATGGTATTGTGTTATATTGGGCAATGCATTCTGACAGATAGCATTTTAGAGGCCTGCATTGTTAAATATATGGCACAGAAATAATTGCAGGACTGAAGTATGTGTAGTAGATGCATGCGGGTGATGTCACTAAATTGTACAGAGGGGCTTATTCACCTGAGCCAGTGTCGACCAGGGAATTACCCCAAGGAGGAAGCATGACAACACCATTGCAGTGGCCAAACATGCCTATGTGATTCTTTGGACCATCTTTGCTTTGTAAAAAGGTAGGGCCGAATTCGACCAAGAACCCTTCAGTATTTGCCCGGCGTTAGCCGCCTCTCATACCATTCGAGATTACCAAACAAAAAGGCAGGCGCTGGAGACGGAAGGCAGGAAACAGGAGTTTATTCCGACGGAGCAGAACACGTCAAATCAGACAACAGGGTATCTCCTCGAGGTGCTCTAACCGCATCTCTGAGGCCTGGCCTCTTATACACAGGTTTATAGCTTTATTACATACACTGCATCCGTAATGTTTCTTTGAAGGACAGAAAAGACATCCTCGGAATCCCCGGGCCAGGACCGTTCCCACACACATCTACAGTAGAGTTCCCACCCCGATCTCAGCATGTGGTGGTTATCGCGCAGCTGGACATTCCGCTGGGAACGGGGATGTGTGTGATCAGTCGGATCTTCGGGGTGCGAAAGCATTGATTAATCCCCGCTCCTTTGATGTGAGGCGAGGTCCTACTGTAGGGGGCAATAAACTGCATCTGTTGGGCTAGGTGATGGCCTGGGATCAGGCCGGACAATCGGGCAGGGACGAAGAGGTTATCAAAAGGGCCTGTTCTTTGAATGGGATGAAAGAGCGAGGGGGTTCAGCACGGGATGTGGCTCGGAGACAGAGTCGCGCTAGAGGTGTGTTTATGGCCCAAGTAGGAGAGACCGGGGGCTGTCGGGGTGTGGGGGAATGCTTGCGAGGCCGGGGAGTGAGGGGGAGAGACGCGCAGGCTATTGGCAGTGGGCAGAGAGGCCACGACACACAAAATGGCTGCCACTTACGTGCATGGTGGGGCCTAAAAGGGACAAGATGGCGTGGCCACTGTTTCATGATTCTCACTTTACTTTCAACAGTGGCTGTGGTGAACATAAATGAACGCCGCTTATAGATACCTAATTTTAGTCATTTTCCACAGTCCCCAGTTTTTATCATAAGTTAGTTCATTCCTGTTCATGTCATAGGTGAGGATGTACAAGCTGACATTAGTTATACAATTCGCTTTGGTAGCCCATATGCATTACAGGCAGATGGAAATGATTCTGCTATCAATGCAGACAGAATCGTACATAACCATATGTAGTCAATGTGATGGGTGGGGAGACAGTGCATACAAAATTACATTAGCTGCGTCATACGTTAGTCCTTGGAGGCGGGGACATTACATTGAACGATGTAGGAGATTCGTTCGAATACAAACATGATGTCATACAAAAAATGTTCTGGCAGGATAAGGGGTATTATCACTTGAGGCCTGGACTCCATGGGGGTCAAAACTAGACAGCATGTTCATGTGCATAACTGGTGTTCCACAATCATCAAGATACAGAGTTAACGCCTTCTTAGTTATCCATGTACAGTTGAAAGTGACCGATGTAAGGTTTCGAAAGCTCAATTGGGTGGTAATCAATACAAAGCGGTTGGCAGAGGAATTCAACTTAATACAAGGGGCAGTCAAGGGGTGGCAATGTCAAAACAAAGGTTCGTCTTTCCAGTGTCTTATTACAGCGAGCCATCACTGGTAGGCTCTCATTGTTTTTCTTCTTTCGTTGGCACTGTTGAGCACCGGCGGTGGAGCTAAGCGTCCAGCTCGGATTCAGATTTCGCGTTGCATGGTGTGGCCACTCTTTGCTCTCGGACCACAGTCCTGTTTGTCCTGTTACCTAACTAATCTACCATAGGTACTTTAGTCGGGGTACCCGTATTCCGTTCTTCTTTCGGACAAACCCTATTCTATCTTTTGTGCTGTGTTTCTTCTTTAAGTCAAGTTCAAAAACTCCATATGAAAAAAAGGGGGTGATGGGGGCGTGCTTTGGGAGGCCGAGGGAAAAGAGGGTGGAGTGGGATCGGGTCTGAAACGGACCAAGGAGGGCAGACATTTCGAGCAAGTGGGCCCATCGATCGGGCACAATGGGCTGGGACTTTCGGCACGAGCTCATTAACATGCAGGGGCTTCTGGACAGCCCTTCTTTCCTTCACTTCCCACGTTGAGAATGGTGCCTTGTCCCGCAACTCTTTGCTCTGTGGCTCCACCTTGTTAAAGGTCATAGATATTCCCAGATCTGCAGCCAGGCTGTGCGTCACATCCGTCCCCTCTCCTCCGACGACCGCACGTTATCTTTAAATGAGTACAAAAAAAACAAGCCTTAAAGAACTGGCAGGGGAAAATGCTTACACACTTTAATTTCTCTCCCAACCCCAAGTAGTTGGGGAAACGTTTATTGGTCACGATAGGGTGGATGCTTAGGAACCCTTACATCGGTGTATGCTGTTAACTCATGCATTATGACTGTGGTGCAGGTCGGCAAGTATCTTTCTATTTTCAAACATCATGTCTGTCTGGTGTCTATTCCTGTCATATTCGCAAGCGTGGCAAGAAGTCTGATATCCAACAATTACATGGTTCATCGAATTCAAACCGGCTCCTCCAGTAAAGACTTGTGTTTTTCTAAAACAAATCCTGTTGAGCTATATCTTTCTTCAAGGTCTGCTAATTCATAAAAAGTGTGAATTGCTTATTATCATGGGCTTACAGCTACCTTTTCCAGGGAAGGACATACGTTAAGCATTTTTTTCTTTTTCTTTTCTGACAGCAACGGCTAACTTTTATCAGTTTTTGGACGATTTATCTTTAAAAACAAGGTCATCAGCTACAGTCTTTAAGTTTTTCTGGGACGGCTGGTTTACAGAACTGGGACCATTCTGGAAAAACGGGGACGTTTCGGACATTCTACTTTTGTGCAATGGGCGGTGGTAATCCGAATGATGAGGGTGGTGTTACTAAAGCACTAAAACAAAAGCCACTGACATATAGTTCCCTTTTAAGGGTCAGATTAGGGGACATTAGTCGTCTTACCTGTCCTTTCTTTCTCGGCCAATTAAGTTCCATCATTTTACAGAAAGGAGAGGTAGTAACATGGCAAAGTACGATCGTTTTGTTTCTGTCAATTTGTTCAAACACTGTCGTGTCTAAAGCCAATTATACCTGTACCAGCGAGGTACAGTGTCATCATTTATTCAAAAGGGAGCAAGGGAGCCCTCAGAGAGAGAGAGAGAGAGCGTCGTGTGCACAAAATAGGCTATTAACACACGTACAACATAAAGAGAGAGAGAGAGAGAAACGTGTATAATAATAGGTTATTCAGTGCACACACATATAGAACAGTACAGGTCGGTTTCACGAATAAAACACAAGCTGAGGGAAAACATAAATTCATAGTTTACGTACACACAAATACCAGATAGGGTGCGACAGTACATACATCAAGTACGGAAACCTAAGACAGAACACAGAGCTATTTTGGGCAAAAGGACTTTGTCGTGCATGTTGCGTATTCTCAGTATTCCCTTTAATTCATTTTGGGGGTCGAGCTCTTTGTTCTCCTTCCTTCCTAATAGTAGACAATTTTTGTTGGTAACCTCGCTTCAAAAATACTTACTCCTTTTTAATTGGTCGGACACTAGTCCAGTCGCGCTTAAACTCACGGTGGGGTCTTCCAACATCTAGCAAATGATGATCCAAGTTGAGGTAAAGGAGGGGTGTCAGTCGGACGTGCGATGGTACAATTATGACTTTTCTATGAGGGTGGAAGGAGAAGGGGTAAATCTAAA
This sequence comes from Lissotriton helveticus, assembly GCF_964261635.1. NCBI lineage: Eukaryota > Metazoa > Chordata > Amphibia > Caudata > Salamandridae > Lissotriton > Lissotriton helveticus. Next base: position 260,817,212 of record NC_136067.1, read on the forward strand.
AAAATAACAATATCCCAAATATCTGGGCTGAGGGGGGTTTTGGATGAACCCCAACCCGGGGTACTCTTAACTTTTCTTATTTAGTCAGCACATAAATTGACTCACTGGTGCGCATTATTTTGGGTGTACATTTGGGATATCGGTTGGGGTTGGGTTCGTCGTACTGAAATAAGCCTTCAAGTTTCTGGTGTAGGCCACTCTCCCATTCGCTAGCTCCAGAGAGAGTCGTTCCTAAGTAAGGAAAGTGCTATATGTTTATTCGTCTTTCACATGCAGGTACCATGTTCGGGCTTAATCTTCCTATCCCATTAACCGTTCGATCAACGCCTCAATCATACAAAAAGCATTCTTTTATTGACCCAGACGTGCGCCACACATACACATTCATACCGTACACATCAGGGCCCATGCGCACATTCATACCATACAATTTTTCACGCTCCCAGAGATAGCTCCTACATATAATGTACCGTCTCACAGAGCTAGCCTATTTTCCTCGCGTGGAACCCGGTGCGGTTTTAGGCCTTCTCCATACTTCAGCTGAAATTTCGATGTAACCTGCAAAAAGAAAAAGAGGGGGGGGGGGGAGCGTTCAAAGCACATCAGCGCGCATAAACACGAAAATGTTTTTACCTACCACGTACTTGACTTATCTCTCTGGGATGCAGTCCCTTGTGTCTCGGCATTGAAGCCCAGAGGAACTGGTAGTGCGGAAAGATAACCAATGGTAGTCTGTTCATTACATAGATCGCCCGAGGGCGGTAGTACAGACCGCGTGTAGGGAAGGGTCAAAAGCCAGGGGTATTCAGTATAAGGTGGGGGGGGGTGACGGATTCAAGTTTTCATTCGAGGAAAAGAAAAGGTTTACGGTGGTATAGGGTCGTTCCTGTTCGCAGAGCATGGTATTTTAAAAAACAACCCTATCAATCTAAATGACTGTTACGATGCTAGTTCCATGTATATTTTTCTTTTAAAACCTTGATTGTAAAAATGTCAGCATTCAAATACGGGCCTCCAACCATACAGGCCGGCCACGGGGCAGACGGGAAACGCATGAGGTACAGAGATTACACTGTAGTACAGGAGTACGTAACGAGCGAGCCATTTAATTGGAAAAACTAGACGTGACAAACGGTTGCAGGATCAGTGAAGGTTGATTTTATAATTGAAAGTATAACAGGATCAGTTACAATAAAATCGTTCATACGCATACCATGGGCGAGTATCATGAGTGACCATTACTTCGGAGCTTTAATAATACAATAATCAATAGTAAAAAACCCGACATCAATAGGGTTGTCCGCATGCCCAGTCAGTACACTTCCCCGCCCGCCATGTGCACAAAGACCGCATACATCCCCCATAACATCACGGCTAAGTAACTAGAATCGTCATAAGGAGTTGCAAGTCCCGCCCATACTGGCGCCATTTTGGTCGAGACTAGGCGGATCCAGAGTATAGTTCAAATGCCTCCAATAACTAGCGGCCGGACCAGAATCCCTTTCGGCAGTTCAAAAAATTCCGTTAACGCCAGCAGAAGGGACAGGCGGCATGAACCGCGACTTAAAGGCGAGGAAGGCAAAATCTTCCCTACCGGGTCACGCTGAGGTCCCACCGGAACTGATTGAGTTGGCAGTCTACAGTGTCTCTTAGTAATTCGGACAAAGGCTGGTGTTAGCATGAGAGCGCCACCATCTTGTGACAACGTTGTGGCCACTCCGGAGAGCGGGACAGCAGGCGTATCCATCCACAGATGCGTTGAATCAGTCTTTCCTTCGGCACCAGATGTGGATAAGGCGGCGGTCACCCGGGGCAGCGGCATATCCATGGGGGATAGTCGAGCAACAGTGGCGGTTGCCCCCACCGGAAGCCCGCGGGAGTCGAGGGCCAACGACTCTCGTAGAATCTTTAAAACTGAGAGGACGTCTTCAAGAGTGGGGCTCATGCCCGAGCAGGCAAGCATCCGAGTTCCATGGTAGCCCAGAGCCATCCTAGTGGACCAGGCCCAAATCCGGGGTGTCGGCCGCCATCTTGAGAGCCCCCCAGCAGCTGCCCTTCACCATGGCCACCGGAGCGGCCCCTCCCGGTCAGCCAGCCGTGGGGGGGTCCGCGAGTGGAACGCGAATGGCAGTCTTGGTGCAGGAGAGGAACCTCCACTTGGGGGGGGCGCGGGGGAGAGGGGGCCGTCCGTGCCGCCTCTCCGCGGGCGCCCCACGCCATCTCCTGGCGTAGATATACGAGATGGCTGGACCAGGCAACAAAGGGGGGAGCCATCAGCAAGGCATCCCCCTCACACAACTTGCTGGACATCACCTCTGGACGATCTGGGGACGGGCCTCGGCGCGTGGGGTAGCCTCCGGCCTATTCGCACAACGGTCCGCCACCGACGCTACCTCGCCGGCTGATGGCTTTTGTAGACTTTCTTATAGCCCAAAGCCTACTAAAAAGTAGCTCAAAGTAGCCCAACAGGAACAGCGTCAAGCAGACGGCAAATGCATTTGGGTTTGTTGTTGCAGCCGGCTGCCATGTAAATAGTTATATAATAAAACGTTTTAACATGTTACTTTGCTGGAGTGTTGTATATATTTATAATATTTGCATAGGGTTTTGTCGTTATTTGGGCGGGGTGGGCGACGGAGCCGAGCTGTCTTGCGGCCATCATGGCGTCGAGCTCGGTTCTTCTCACTAGTTTCATATTTCTCATGAGGGGTTGTTCCTAATGTTTCTATTTTACCGGGGTCAAAAAGATCCCATCAGTGGCCTACTGATTTTGCTCGATTCCTTTTGTTTTTGCCTAATGATTTTTATGTTATAGTTTGCTAGCACGATACAGCGGCTAATCCGCATTTTTATATATATGTCCTTTTTATTAGGGGTGTCCTCCGGTGGAGCCTGATGATCTACCTCTAATAAGCGGTCCGGGCTGAACCAACTACCAACAAACGGGGCGAAGATAGGCATGACAGGTTACAAAGGGGACAAAAGTCTGCACTACCTATCCTTCACTATCCGCAAAAACTAAACAGAGTATTGCGACTCTGTGCTTGTTTGCAAATAGAGAATGATCCAAAGAGAACCAATTCCAAACGATCAATGTTCGGATAAACAATCAATCAAATGAGGGATAAAAATAGGCACGACGGATTACAACGGGGGCAAAAGCCTGCGTTACCTATCCTTCACTATCTGCAAAGACTAAACAGAGTATTGCGACTCTGTGCTTGTTTGCAAATAGAGAATCTCTCAGAAACAATCAAATGAGTAATACTAGTATTTTCAAACAATCAAACAATCAATTCGCAATTTGTCGTGTTACACGACCTTACCCGGACCGCATGGACAGTTTCTCGTCTTCCGCTTCCAGCACCTGATCGTCCTCTATTCTCCGTAATTGCTGTGGAACTCCTGATGGTTCCCAGTCAGGACCGTAGATCACTCGAGAGAGGTCTGCTCAGAACCAGTGAAGTTCGGATGATCGGCTGCCAGACGAGGGCCTATCGGGCAGGTGCACTTCCCGATCGTTGCCGTCGTTCACTCTGTCGTTGGGACCTCTCCCACTGGATCCACGTGTCGCTGATGGGCCCCATGTTTGGGACGCCAATTGTAAAAAGGTAGGGCCGAATTCGACCAAGAACCCTTCAGTATTTGCCCGGCGTTAGCCGCCTCTCATACCATTCGAGATTACCAAACAAAAAGGCAGGCGCTGGAGACGGAAGGCAGGAAACAGGAGTTTATTCCGACGGAGCAGAACACGTCAAATCAGACAACAGGGTATCTCCTCGAGGTGTTCTAACCGCATCTCTGAGGCCTGGCCTCTTATACACAGGTTTATAGCTTTATTACATACACTGCATCCGTAATGTTTCTTTGAAGGACAGAAAAGACATCCTCGGAATCCCCGGGCCAGGCCCGTTCCCACACACATCTACAGTAGAGTTCCCACCCCGATCTCAGCATGTGGTGGTTATCGCGCAGCTGGACATTCCGCTGGGAACGGGGATGTGTGTGATCAGTCGGATCTTCGGGGTGTGAAAGCATTGATTAATCCCCGCTCCTTTGATGTGAGGCGAGGTCCTACTGTAGGGGGCAATAAACTTCATCTGTTGGGCTAGGTGATGGCCTGGGATCAGGCCGGACAATCGGGCAGGGAGGAAGAGGTTATCAAAAGGGCCTGTTCTTTGAATGGGATGAAAGAGCGAGGGGGTTCAGCACGGGATGTGGCTCGGAGACAGAGTCACGCTAGAGGTGTGTTTATGGCCCAAGTAGGAGAGACCGGGGGCTGTCGGGGCGCGGGGGAATGCTTGCGAGGCCGGGGAGTGAGGGGGAGAGACGCGCAGGCTATTGGCAGTGGGCAGAGAGGCCACAACACACAAAATGGCTGCCACTTACGTGCATGGTGGGGCCTAAAAGGGACAAGATGGCGTGGCCACTGTTTCATGATTCTCACTTTACTTTCAACAGTGGCTGTGGTGAACATAAATGAACGCCGCTTATAGATACCTAATTTTAGTCATTTTCCACAGGTGTTTGTGGAACGTGCCAATGATATGCTTGGCTCAGAACTACACACTGCTACTTCTGTGAAGCTGGTATGCAGCATACCTGCGAAATAACTCTGACAACCTGTGTCTGAGCATGCACGGCCTAAAAACCACAGCCTCCTTGTGCATGATCAGTCACACTTGCACAGTCATCTTAGTCAAGGATGAACATGCATTCCATGTCTGCTGTTACTCATCAGCTATACCACTTACATGTCTCCTATCATATCAGTGTGCTCTGTCATCCACATGCATGTGCTGTAGTGACAGAACCCATAGACCTAAGTCACATGTGTATCACTGACTGGGGATGTGCAAAGTTACAACTGGAAGACAAATGCACAGCTCCACCTTAACCTACTGATTCATACACACTTATGACTTCAACAAGACATCATCACACTTTAGGCAAGGTACAAGGTACATGTGATACACACCCATACTGCATACTACGCCATTACTTGTTTTAGCCAGCCATACATGACACCGCACCATGCCAATATAGAATGTCCAAACTCAGCAGTGGCATGTGGGTCCTTGAACTAGTCAATGTCCCCCTGCGTGATGAGAGGTCATCCAGCTGTGAGACATAAAACCCAATATGTGTTGGCATCAGATGTGAAATCACACGTGCCATATTCATCTTACATATCATCACCATTACAGACAATGCTTGGTAACTGTACAGTTGTGTAACATGTTTGCTAAATGATTGGTTCTACTTTGCCAGCCATTCACACAAGACCTGTGAATGCTGAGTTGGGCCAAATAAGATGACAATGCTAGCAAACCTGCGCATTCTAGTTGTGTGACACATTCACAAGGTCCCATTTCTACACACAACATGATGTTATACATGCTCTTTGTATGATTGCATAGCTGCAGATTGCACAAGGCTGTTTCACAGGTGTTGCTGGTGTATGACACTCTGGAGATGTCCTTTTACCTTTGATCTATTGTACATGTTTCAAACATTGTCACACATAGCCTATGTGCAACGGAAGCGTAGCAAACGTACCAATATTTATGTGCACAGCATTGTTAGACTTTCTTTTGTGCAGCACACAGGTCCCCGAAACAATGCCTTAGATTTTTCATGTACAGTCACCCTTCCTGTGCACAAACAATCTTTGTCCTGCACGCAGTATTGCACAATGGTGCCAGCCTTGGCACTACAGTGCTAAGTGTTGCGCAAGCGCAGTGGAGAACACCAACCTGCACCCCATGCTTGTCAATGTAATGCAGCATTGTGTTTCTGACGTGCCAACGTTAGGTGTGAATGCATTGCGTCTCCTGCCTCACTCTGCCACATTTTTGCACTTGGACACCAGTGTGTCACACACATAAATTCTGGCTTTACACTACAGTGTTCATAATTAAATTTGGAGTTTAAACTTACCACACTGTAGGCCAATGATGACTCCAATGTGGTCCAGCAGGGTACCCTGACGTGCCAGGCAATCCTGCCAGCAGTGCTTCCATTGGCACACAGTCCTTTCCACCCCAAAGACATGCAGTATCTGCGCCTGCACATGCTCCCACCTGACCTGCCGCACCTTTACGTCATATCCGGAGAGGATACGGCCTCCCATCTCCACCATCCCTGGCAGGAAGAAATTTATCAGCCAGAAGAAGCCCACCACTGCCCCCTCGGATATCCTGTCCTCCCTGCTCACACCCACCATCTCCCTGCACACACCTAAACCCACTGCAACAAATCAAAACCCAATATATCAGACCCAACAACTACAAGCGACTATAAAACACGTAAAAACAAGTAGAACACACTTCACAAGGACACTATCGACAGGAGACAGGACCTAGCAGCACTCTCCTAATAACCAATCTGCAGCACACACCACCAAACCTCCAGCACTCTCCACAATCCCCAGCAATGTGCTGAAAAGAGAGAGTGAAAGTACACAGCACTCCTCCAGTAAACAGGAAGCATGCAGACATCACTCCCTGTGTGGTTGCGGGCCATTTTATGGCTTAGCAATGATAATCTGGACGCAAATGACACCCTTAATTTAATAATTGACCCCAAATGATACCCTTAATTCCATATTTGACCCCAAATGACAACCGCATTTTCACATTTGACCCCAAATGACACACACATTTAGTTTTTTTTTTAACTTTGTTTATTGGTTTTAATCACAGCCATACATACATGATTGGACAACATGTTCAAGATAGTCAACAAGATAATCGAGCAGACATTAATTCTAATTGCATAATAAACATTTCCTACATGACCCACTTGTCTATGCATCTCCATTTCAACAGTAGGTGACACACAGGGATCCCCTCGATATTTATTCCAATGTGACCACTTCCTATCCCATTTCTTGTGACACCACCAAGCCTTAAAAACCTTGTTCTCTGCCAACATGCATCTATCCATTTCTTTGGCCCACAGGGTGACGAGTGGTGGGCTTGCTCTCCCACATCCTCTATCCAGCTCTCATTTCACCAGCGTGTATCCCAGTGTTGTAAATTGCTGTTCAACTTCCGTGAGATCAGTCGCCTCCCATATGTTCAACAGCCCCAGCTGTGGTATTATTACTAATCCTTCCGCTAAGCTGTTTGCATGTGGTCTGAGGCTCCCTCCTAAAGGGCATGTATCTTTGGTCAAGTCCACAGGGTATGGTAAAATGTGGCCTTCTGACCACACCCCTTCATACAAAGATCGTCAGGTCTAGCTCCTATTCTCGCCAAAACTTTCCCTGTGATGTATGATCTGTGGAGTACCCTAAGTTGAATCAGCCTGAATCTCTGTGTGATAGCTGCTTCTCTAGGGGACATAAGCACCGTTTGCCAATCTTTGTCATCTGTAGGACCTATGTCGTCTTGCCACCTCTCCCTGAGCTTCGGAAAGGTGTCTGGCAGGTTATTACTCAACTTTTTGTAGGTTAGAGATATTGCCTTTGAATTGAGGGGCCCGTCTAGCAAGCGGTCTTCCAGAGGTGACGACTCTGGTATATCTTTGAGAGACGGGAACGCCGCCTGAATCGAATGTCTAATCTGTAAATACCTGTACATTTCTCCTTGTGCCAGATGGTATTGTTTCTGGAGATCACCGAAGGTAAGTATTGCTCCCTTCTTAACCAGGTCCTTCACCGCTGAGACCCCGGTGAGGTCCCATTTATCAAACCCGGGCTGATAGCACAGCATGCCTAACTTCTGGATGAACCACAATGGTGTAGCCTGTGAGAGGCCTCCTGTCCACCCCAGCCGGGAAGTAACTATACACCAAATTTCCAATGTATGTTGAGTAGGTCCAAAGAACCTCCCCCTATTTTTCCTATCAGTAGTGTACAGGGCCCCCAGATACCCGGAGGCGGTCAGTTTGGTATCGATCAAGAGGATATGCTGGGTCGTTCGGGGATGATATATCCAGTGATTGACGGTCACCAATTAAGCCACCCAGTAGTAACTGTGTAGGTCAGGGAGTGCTATGCCCCCGTCGTACCAGCCTTTTGTCAATTTCTGCAGTGCGATCCTGGGGGCCCCTCCATCCCACAGTAGCGTGCGAATCTCACCTTCAACAGCTCTAAAATATGAGTCTGGGACTCTGTGGGGACAGTTATGTAGTATATAAAGAAAACGAGGAAGGGCCAGCATTTTAAAGAGTGCTGCCCTCCCCACCAGTGTTAAAGGCAGAGACCTCCAATGCTTCACATCCGCTCGTAACCTGGCCATAGGGGGGCCAGATTGGAGCTGTAACCAAGCTAGATCTGAAGTGACAAAGATCCCCAAATAGAGAAACCCCTCCGTCTCCACCACTATTGTGCAGTCGGCAGGAAGGCGGGGAACTTAGCCCCTCAACATAAACATCACAAACTTGTGCCAATTGATCACGTATCCTGAATATTTACCAAAATTCCTGAATATGTCTCACACTTCTCTGACCGATTTGTACGGGGCTATGAGTTATAACAGGATATCGTCCGCATACTAGGATATTTCGATCTTCCACTTCAGTCGCCCAGCGCATCCCTTGCACCATCAGCCCGCAAGAGGCTCCAGCATAAGAGAGAATATCAGCGGGGACAACGGGCATTCCTGCCTAGTGCCTCTTCGTAACTCGAACGTCCTTGATGTAAAGCCATTAACCCTCACCTGTCCCAGCACACCGGTATATAGAACTTTTACCCAGGCTATGAATTTAGGGCCTAATCCCACCTTCCCTAGGGTCTCGAACAGATATGGCCATTCAATAGAGTCGAATGCCATTAGGCGTCAAGAGATAGCACCGCAGCGTCCTCTTCAAAATATTTCCTACAAGCCATCACATTATGTAGACGCCGTATAATTAAGGGCCATATTTCTACCTGGCATAAAGCCAGATTGGTCTGGGTGGACCAATGATGTAATAACTGTCACCAATCTATTCGCCAGAACTTTTGCCAACACATTTGTCTCCAAGTTAAGCAGCGAAATTGGCCATTAGGAGCCACAGTTATCTGCTGGCTTACCCTTTTTTTGAATGACCACAATGGTGGCTAGTCACTGATCTACTGGTTGCCCACCCACTTCCAGGGTCTCTTCATACATGGCTCTCAGGTGTGGCACATTCAAAGACGCAGTGGCCTTCAAAAACTATACTGGAATGCCGGGTGATGCACACTTACAACGCAACTTTTACGTCGTAATGCTGTTACAACGCAGCTATTACAACGCAGGATCCATTACATCGGATGCCATTACAACGCATGGCATTACATCGCATATGCTATTACAACGCATACCATTACATCGTAAGTATTGGTAAGTATATAATTTAATATTATATAATTGATTTAATTATTATTAATTATAAATAAAAATAAATAAAAATATTTATTTATGTTTTTAAATATTATAAATTAAATTTATTAATTTAAGTAATTTTTTAAATAAGTATGAGTATAGGAGTATATGTTTTGGTGTACTGAGGTATATGTTTTGGGGTGTTTGGGTATTTTTTGGTTTTAGGGCAGGGTTTGGGTTTTGGGGTACAGGGGTGTTTTTAGGTTTCAGGGCTAGGTTTGGGTTTTGGGGTACAGGGGTGTTTTTAGGTTACAGGGTAGGGTTTGGGTTTTGGGGTACAAGGGTGTTTTTAGGTTTCAGGGTAGGGTTTGGGTTTTGAGGTACAGGGGTGTTTTTAGGTTTCAGGGTAGGGTTTGGGTTTTGGGGTACAGGGGTGTTTTTAGGTTTCAGGGTAGGGTTTGGGTTTTGGGGTACAGGGGTGTTTTTAGGTTTCAGGGTAGGGTTTGGGTTTTGGGGTACAGGGGTGTTTTTAGGTTTCAGGGTAGGGTTTGGGTTTTGAGGTACAGGGGTGTTTTTAGGTTTCAGGGTAGGGTTTGGGTTTTGGGGTACAGGGGTGTTTTTAGGTTTCAGGGTAGGGTTTGGGTTTTGGGGTACAGGGGTGTTTTTAGGTTTCAGGGTAGGGTTTGGGTTTTGGGGTACAGGGGTGTTTTTAGGTTTCAGGGTAGGGTTTGGGTTTTGGGGTACAAGGGTGTTTTTAGGTTTCAGGGTAGGGTTTGGGTTTTGAGGTACAGGGGTGTTTTTAGGTTTCAGGGTAGGGTTTGGGTTTTGGGGTACAGGGGTGTTTTTAGGTTTCAGGGTAGGGTTTGGGTTTTGGGGTACAGGGGTGTTTTTAGGGTTCAGGGTTGGGTTTCTGATTAGGGCTAAATACATTATATTTACCATTTATAAATTAATTAAAATATATTTATTAAATTAAATTAATTATATTATATTAATTACATTTTTAATTAAATTAATTAAATTTAAAAAATTATTTTAATTAATTTAATTTCATTACAATTTAAAACATATTTAAATTAAAATAATTTCATTATATTAATTAATTAAAATTAATTACAATTTTTATTAAAATTAAATTAAATAAATAGATTTAAATTTATTAAATTAAATTAATTACTATTTTAAAATGTATTTTAATTAAATTAAATAAATTAAATTAATTACATTAAATTAATTACATTTTTTTTAAAAAGTATACTTACCTATACTTACGATGTAATGCCATGCGTTGTAATAGCATCTGCGATGTAATGCCATGCGTTGTAATGGCATCCGATGTAATAGATCCTGCGTTGTAAAAATTCCGATGTAACGGAATGCGTTGTAATAATCCGCGATATAGTGACACCAATCCGAATGCCGTTAGGCTCCATCACCTTTCCGGACTCAATCTGTCCCAAGGCCTTGCTTATTTCTTCATTCGAAAGGACTGCCTCCAGGGTCTCCCATTCCTCATCCGAGAGGCCTGCACATCGCTGTCCAGGAGGAGCTGATGGGAGTCCTCGGTGTGTAGTGTGTAGAGGGGGAGTACACATTTTCGAAATGATCAGTGAACTTCTCTGCTATTTATTGTGGATATATCACTGTTTAACACCCCAGTATCATCAGTTTGTGTACCCATCTGGATCGTTGCTCTCGCCTTTCTAGCCACGCCAGTGTCCTGCCAGCTCTATCCCCTAGCTCATAGAGTCTGTGTTGGGTGGCACAGTGTTTAGCCACCATTTGTTCCCTGGTTTTTATCCTGTATTTATCTTGCTTCAGTAGGAGTCTATGACTTGTGTCTGGTGAGGGATCTTGTGAATGCTCCCGCTCCAGTTCGAGGAGGTCTGACTCTACCTGGACCAGGAGTTCGCGCTTTTTGGCTATATAACCCTGCTTTAATGGCAGGGCTTGCCCCTTAAGAACCACTTTGTATACTACCGAGATTATTTGTGCGGAGGCGACTGAGCCCACCTTTTCAGTAAAATAGTTCTGTGTTTGTGTGTGGAGTTCTTCCCTAATATCCGATACGTGTAGGAGCAATGAGTTAAGGACAATAGTGGTGCGTGCTTGCCGTTCCCAGTGTGTATATTCCTTCCAGACTGGGGAATGGTCTGATGTGCCTCGGGGTTGAACTTTATACTGGGCGAAGTTAACTATCAAGGACAGGTGCGTGAGGAAGTAATCAATACATGATAAACTACGGTGGACATTAGAGAAATCCCTGAATAATTTATCAGTTGGGTGAAGCGCACAACCTACATCTATCAAACCCAGTGCCTTCGCGAAATCAGCCATTAGGTCGTGAGATTTCTCCCTAAACTTGGTGGGTAGTGATCAACAGTGTCATTTAAGGTCATGTATGTTGTTGTCTCCCCCCATGATAAGTGTGCCCTCTCGGAGTCTCATCAGCCTATTTCCTAGGTCCTCCAATGTCACCTTGCCTAGAGCGGGCGGTAAATACACTGAGAGTATGTAGATGCCCTTTCAATCCCACTGGGCCTCTGCCCCTCCAAAGCGGACCCGAGTATCCGTCCATGTCTTATGAACAAGAAAGGAGTGTACTTTTCTTTACCAATATGGCTGTCCCCCTCAAGCCCGTGGTGTAGTCTGCGTGTACTAAAAATTTGTATCCCTATCTGGTGAGGGCCTTGGATTTCTGGCCTACAAGATGCATTTCTTGCAGCAAGACCACCTCAGGTGAATGTCTTTTTAGGTACTGTTGCGCTATCCCTCGTTTAATCTTATCTCCAACATCATTGACATTCCAGGTCATTATAGAAAGGGTTCGGTCTCTATCCTCCCCCATTGCTATGCATCACACCAATTCCCAGTGCTTGGATCATTGCAAATTGAGAATAAACTTGAATCTGCCCACTCAACAATTGCCATCCAATGTTCAATTTGGCTACTTTATGCTTTCGAATCACAGTATCACAGTACTTACCAATAAAACAGTCAAGAAAGAAACATCTCCAAATTCCAAGCCCTCTGGTTCCCTCCCCCCTCCCTGCCTCCCAGTCCATAGCGCAATGCACCTTCAAACACCCCCAACCCCTCAACAGCCACCCCCCTCCCTGCCCCCCTGCCCGTGGATTTAAAACTATCCACTCCCGAACATGGCAGAGTGCCTCCCCCCCCCCCCAAATGCTAGAACTGCACGGGGCGATCAACTCCTATCCCCGCCTGCACACATCCCAATTAAATTTTATTTTAGCCATCCACTGTTCCTATTGTCTAGTCTCATTCAGAACACGTCATTTAAACCCATCAGTCTTAAACCTTACACCAGGTCCCCTCATTGTAAGTCTTGCAACCGATGGGTATATCAACCCCTCACCCGATCCCCCCCCTACTTGTACTTTCAGTTGGGCGCCGGCTCTCCATCGGTAAAGCCAAGGGTCTTTATTCCTGTTCCCTCAACAGACCATCTTCCTCTGCTGGACTATTCTTTGCAACGTCTATACGGAAACCCCTGCATTGGCTAGTCCTTTCCAAGCATTCTCGTCTTCGGCTTCCCACCGTGCTCCATCCTTCCATCCATTCCCAGACTGCCTCCGGTGAGTCAAAAAACCACGATTTGCCATCCGACTCCACCCTCAGTCTTACAGGAAAGAGCATCCCGTACTTCACCTCTCAGTCATGCAGTTCCCTCTTCACCGCCTGAAAACTGCGACATTGGGCTTGGACCTAGGCCATGAAATCAGGAAAGAAGGCCACCATGTAGTTATCTATTTTCAGTGGGGGACTGGACCTCGCTATCTGCAGGATAATGCCCCTATCACGGTAATTGAACACCCGAGCAATAAGGGGCCTTGGGGGTGCTCCCGGTTTTGGCCTGCCTCCTGGTACTCTGTGGACTCTTTCAATGGAAAAGTAGCTGGACAGAGTCTTGGGCTGTAGGTGCTTCGTGATGAGGTCTTCTACATATAAGTCTGCTGCTGGCCCCTCAGTTTTTTTCCGGAACCCCTAAGATACGGATGTTATTGCGGCAGGCCTGGCCTTTGTAATCATCGAGCTGCTGTGTCAACCTCTCCTGCTTCTTCTGCATTTTGAGCATCTCTGTCTGAAGTTCTGATGTGTCCGTCTGTAGAGCATTGGGGACAACCTTGAGCGCCTTGACTTTCTCGTCCATTTTCCAGAAGTCTGCCCTGATTAGAGAGATCTCCACCGTGACCGAATCCACCGAAGCACGTACTCCATTAATAGCCGCCATGACATCATGCAGGGTTGGCTCCAGTCCTTGTTTAGAGGTAGCCGCCCCTTCATCCTTCTCCGACTGCGGTGAATCACCCTTGTCTCCCACTTTGGACCATGCGAATTTGGCCAGCTGCTTTTGGGCGTTCGCCTTAGGCCCCTTCCCGCCTGTCACCATGGATGTGCATTGCTAGACGACCCACTAGGTGAACGCACGGGGCAGCACTTGTGAGCTAACCGAAAATTGTTGGTAAGAGTGACTAAGTTCCTGAGTATCGCTTCCTGAGTCGCCTTCTGGGTATCGAGGTCCCAGAATACAGATTATCAAGGCTGGGCTTCTGCACACTTCGAAGCTTTCGTCAGTGTGGTGTGATTGCCTTCGCCAGCTTTCTCCAGGAAGCTTCTCCGCCCTCTGTTCACGGCACTCTATCACAATATCCCCTTTGGGGCTAGAGCTTAGCTTTCAGGACCTCCTTCTGACAGTGCTGTGCGGGTTCAGAGCACCCCTTGAGCTCCGCCTTCGGCTCCAACAGCACCAACCTGTCCTCGATTAATTGGGGGAGTTTCCGCAATTCCCTCGCCCCACTTCAAAATCAATGGTGTCTTACATGAATTACCAGTGATATGGCCCCGCAGGAGGCAGTAGCAGTCCACTGTGCCAATGCAGTCTATTTGTAGGGAGTCGACAGGGCTAATCGCCTCCAGCTTCAGTGCCCCTCACTGCCATCATCTGCACCACTGGACAAGGCGTTTATTTCTGGTGCATGCCCCAGAGTCACTCCTGGGTAGAGCTGACGGCTGAGCCATGCGTTAGGTAACTACTTTAGGGCCCACTCCAGTCAGATGAGCTGGTCAGAACACCTACCACTTATGGCCTCAACAGCGTATACAGGCCTAGGGATCAAACGCAGAATTCTCCCCACAGTATTGCAGCTGGCTCACAGAGCCTTGTGCGCTATAGGTCAATCAATCAATCAATGACACTTATAGAGCGCGCTACATACCCGTAGGGTCTCAAGGCGCTGGGGGGGGGGGCGGGGGGGTGCCGCTACTGCTCGAACAGCCAGGTCTTCAGCTTCTTCCTGAAGGAGAGGTGGTCTTGGGTCAGGCGCAGGTCGGTCGGGAGGGAGTTCCAGGTCTTGGCGGCCAGGTAGGAGAAGGACCTTCCTCCTGTAGTCGCTCTTCGGATGCGGGGGACGGCGGCGAGGGCGTGGTTGGCTGATCGGAGGTGGCGTTTGGGAGCGTAGAAGTTGATCCGGCTGTTGAGGTAGCTCGGGCCTTGGTCGTGTAGGGCTTTGTGTGCGTGGGTGAGGAGGCGGAAGGTGATTCTTTTGTTGACGGGGAGCCAGTGAAGGTCTCTCAGGTGTCCGGTGATGTGGCTGGTTCGTGGGATGTCGAGGATGAGTCTGGCTGAGGCGTTCTGGATCCGCTGGAGTCTCTTCTGGATCTTGGCGGTGGTGCCGGCGTAGAGGGCGTTGCCGTAGTCCAGTCGGCTGGTGACGAGGGCCTGGGTGACGGTCTTCCTGGTCTCGGTGGGGATCCACCAGAAGATCTTCCGTAGCATGCGTAGGATGTTGAAGCACGCCGAGGAGACATTGTTGACTTGCCTGGTCATGGAGAGGGAGGAGTCCAGGATGAAGCCCAGGTTGCGTGCATGGTCTGTCGGTTTGGGTGCGGTGCCCAGGGCGGGAGGCCACCAGGAGTCGTCCCAGGCGGAGGGTGAAGAGCCTAGGATGAGGACCTCCGTCTTGTCAGAGTTCAGTTTCAGGCGGCTGGTCGTCATCCACTCGGCTACCTCTTTCATCCCTTCGTGCAGGTTGGCTCTGGCGGAGGCGGGGTCGTTGGTCAGGGAGAGGATCAGCTGGGTTTTGTCGGCGTAGGAGATTATGCTGAGGTTGTGTTTGCGTACGATGGCCGCGAGGGGGCTCATGTAGACGTTGAAGAGGGTGGGGCTCAGAGATGATCCTTGAGGGACGCCGCAGATGACTTCGGAGGCCTCTGACTTGTACAGTGGTAGGCGGACTCTCTGTGTTCTTCCGTCGAGGAAGGAGATGATCCATTCCAGCGCCTTGTCCTGGATTCCGATGTTGCTGAGGCGCTGTACTAGGGTGCGGTGGCAGACCGTGTCGAATGCCGCGGAGAGGTCTAGGAGGATGAGGGCCGCTGTATCTCCGTTGTCCATCAGGGCTCGGATGTCATCGGTGGCGGCGATGAGGGCGGTCTCGGTGCTGTGATTGGCTCGGAAGCCGGACTGTGAGGGGTCGAGGGATCCGTTCGTCTCGAGGAAGGCGGCCATCTGCTTGTTGACGGTCTTCTCGATGACTTTCGCAGGAAACGGGAGGAGCGAGATGGGGCGGTAGTTCTTGAGTTCGGTGGGGTCCGCTGTTGGTTTCTTGAGTAGAGCGCTGAGTTCGGCGTGTTTCCAGCTCTCAGGGAAGGTGGCGGTGTCGAAGGATGTGTTGATGATGTCTCGCAGGTGGGGTGCGATGACAGCGTCGGCCTTGTTGAAGACGTGGTGAGGGCAGGGGTCGGTCGGTGATCCGGAGTGGATGGAGTTCATCGTGCGGATGGTGTCTTCGGTGCTGATCGGGGTCCAGGCGTGGAGGGTGGTGGTGGGGGGTGGTTGTTCGGTCATGGTGTGCGTTGGTTGGTTGTTGAAGCTGTTGTGTATGTCCGCGATCTTGTTGTGGAAGTATGAAGCGAGGGAGTTGCAGAGGTCTTGCGATGGGGTGATGTCGTTTCCTGCGCTGGGGTTGGAGAGCTCTTTCACGATGTTGAAGAGTTCCTTGCTGTTGTGTGCGTTGTTGTCCAACCGATCCTTGAATGCTGTTTTCTT
Source organism: Lissotriton helveticus (assembly GCF_964261635.1). NCBI lineage: Eukaryota > Metazoa > Chordata > Amphibia > Caudata > Salamandridae > Lissotriton > Lissotriton helveticus. The sequence goes on from NC_136067.1 coordinate 260,833,580, forward strand.
GGCGGCGCGGATCAGCTGGTGGTGCTTCCGGGTGGCAAGCTTGAAGGAGGTCCTGTTGTCCGGTGTAGGTTCCCTTCTCCAGACTTTCTCGAGGGTTCGGCAGTTCTTCTTGGAGCTCTTGAGTTCGACGGTGAACCACGGTGCTTTCTTGCTGCCGGGTCTGCTGGGCGGGGTCCTCAGAGGGGCGAGTTCGTCCGCGCAGTTGCTGATCCACTTAGTGAGGTTGTTGGCGGCCTGGCTGGGGTTCGCTGAGCTGGCGGGAGGGTGCTGGCTCAGGGAGGTGGCGAGCTGGTCTGCTGTGATCTTGTTCCAGCTTCTGCGGGCGGCCTGTTGCTGGTGGTGGTGGGTCGTCGTTCTCTTGAAGGTGAAGTGGACGCAGCTGTGGTCCGTCCATTGAAGCTCTGTGGCGTGGCTGAAGTCGATGTCTGCGCTGGAAGAGAAGACTGCGTCGAGTGTGTGTCCGGCGAGGTGGGTGGGGGTGGACACCAGCTGCTTGAGTCCAAGATTGGCGAGGTTGTCGAGCAGGGTGCTGGTGTTGCGGTCGTTGTTGTTCTCCAGGTGGAAGTTGAGGTCCCCCAGGAGGATGTAGTCAGCGGAGGGGAGGGCATGCGGGCTGACAAAGTCGGCGATGTCCTCGCTGAATTGTGTGCGTGGTCCAGGGGGTCGGTAGATCAGGGTGCCTCTGAGGGTGGTGTTCGGGTTGGTGTGGATCTGGAAATGTAGGTGTTCGGCGGTGGTCAGGGTGTTGTCGGTGCTGGTCGTGAGGCGGATGGTGTTCTTGTGGATGATGGCGATGCCTCCTCCCATCTGGTTGGCGTTGCGGTCCCTCCGGATGATCTTGTAGCCCTCTGGGATAGCGATGGCGATGTCGGGAGCTGAAGAGGCGTTCATCCAGGTCTCCGTGAGGAAGGCAACGTCAGGGGCTGTGGCGTCTAGGAGGTTCCAGAGTTCGATGGCGTGTCTGTGGACGGAGCGGGTGTTGAGCAGGATGCACTTGAGGTGGGTGCTGCTGGTGTTCGGCTTGGCGGGTGCAGGGAAGGTCCGGATGCAGGTGAACTTGCAGGCGTGGCAGCTGAAGGTTCCGTGGGTGTGCTTCGGGGCGGCCCGGTGACATCCTGGGATGCGGCCGGTGTTGAGTGCGATGAGATCGACGGCGCTGTAGGTTCGTCGGGTCGGCTTCCGTCGGTGGGGGCCAGGGGTCCTGGCACTGGGCGCGGTCCAGGCGCGGACGGGCGCAGACGGGCTTACCTTTGGCGCGCCTTCGGCGCTCAATCGGCGCACCCGCTGCGCGTCAACGCTGCGCGTTCGCACGGTCGCCATATATGGCGAAGTGCGCGGTTGGGCGGGGCAGCTGGGAGGCGGGAGCGGGGAGGGATACAGAAGGCAAAAGGGGCGGGGCTTAGCGGCGGTGGCGGGAAGCGGGGAGGGAACAGAGGGACAGAAACTACAATGCTGACAATTTAAGGAAAAAAGACAATATTACACAGAATAAAGCAATTTTAGGTTGCTAAACGGTGCGTACTTGAAGTCACCAGCCGGTAGTTCACCACTGGAATCTATGCACCAGTCGTCTTTGGGCACCCAGCGTTAACTAGCAGGACTATCGCCTCAATGTTCAGTGCCCTTGCTCTGGCGCCGGTGTCTGTATATGCCTCCCATGTATGCCGTAGGCCGAGGCGTCACTTTATCCCGCTGCGCCCAGTCTAGCACCCACCGGGCCTCAGAGCTCTGCCTTTTCAGTGGGTTCTGCCACAGGCCTCAGTGCAGATCACTGCTAATGACGCCCAGCACTCCTCATCACCGAAGCCGCAGGGCGACACTCTTGACAGGACGCCGCGTCCAACCACCTTTGGGCGCCCATCCTTTAGCTGATGCTGTCTTTTGCACCTGCAGGTTTGTGCTGCATGCCCCTCACCAATAATAGAGGCCGCCACTGCATCGGCAGTCATCAAGCCTCCCGCACCGCCTCTCATCTGCTCCTCGTTTCAGGCCGCAAAGTCGGGATCTCGCTTAGCTTGTAAACGCTGGTGTCCTCAAGCCTGGGGCCGCCACCCCCCCTCCTTCATGTAGGTTCTTGAATATGCGCCAGGGTTCGTAACGCGGGTGAGCCGGGCCGCTCCCTGCAGATTACCCGTCCAAGCCTCAGCCCCTCAGGCACCACAAGTTCAATAATGATGGCCGCTGCTTGTGAAGGCCGCAAAGCCAGGGAGTCAGGTGATTAAGTCACTCACTGGGTCCTCCCCTTTTCAGCAGCATTGCTTGGCGCAAGAGCCCTCGGCTGGTCTCCGTATGTCACCAAGAGGTTCTCCAGGCGTGAGGCACCTCAGGACCCCTTCTGGACCACCCAGCTGCCAGGCGCCTTCAACATCCCTCGGCCGTTATTGCAGTTTTCACCCTGTGGGAGTCCGCCATTGCCGCCTCGGTGGGGACACATCAAAGGGGGATGCCGGAAACACTGGCCAAGCCACTGCTCCTGTCAAGTCTCCCCTAGGAGGTAAGGAGTGAGATATTGTTCGTTCCTTCAATTTTGGGATGTGGATGGCAGCGGATATTGCAGGATTTGTGTCGGGGATTCAGGAGCCCTCCTAGGCAGCGGTCATTTTCGTTGGCTGCTAGCCACGCCCCCCACATTTTGTTTTTTGAACCCAAATGACAACCTCATACTCATAGTTTAACACTATTGACACCCTATATGTAATTTTTATCAATACATGACACACTGAACAGTACAATTTCGTACAACATTTGACACCCTAACATGTCTAGTTTAGGACAAATGTCACCCTAAACAGTATCTCTGTTCAAATGTGACATATCCACCATCAGTTTAAAATTGTGATGTTGTTACCACTTAATGTTACACTTTTACTTGTCAGAGTGATGTACTCATGCGGAGGGGAAACATGCTCGTAGGGCATGTGTGTAGTGTTTTTAATTTACATAAACTGTGCTTGTGGTCATTTTGAACTGATATATGATTGCTAAGTCAGTCACAATGTGACATCCTCAGGTGAAGAAATTGTTTATGATTCTGTTCCTGCGGGCTGTTACTGCTACAGAAACTGAGGGGTGAGCTCCACCTGCCTCATCTTCCTCATCATCATGAGCATCGTCCGGTGCATCTGGCACTTGGATCCATGGGGCATTGGTGCGTACACATATATTGTGCAATACACAATATGCTATGATAATCTTGCACAATATTTCTGGGCTGTACAACATTCTTCCACCTGTGATGTCAAGGCGCCGGAAACGTGACTTTAGCACGCCAAATGTGCGCTCCCCAATTCCCCTGGTGCGCCCATGGGCCAAATTATACTGCCTCTGGGGCTGGGTGTCGGTGGCTCGGAGGGGTGTAATCATCAATGGGGTGAGTGCATATCCTTGATCACCTGTAACATGTAAAGGAGCGATGTGTTCATTAGTAGTTATGCATGCTGTGTGGGCAGTGTTAATAGTTTTGTGGTGTGTGATTGGTGCTACTTTGGGATTCATGTTTGCCATGTGTAGCTTCTGACAAAATGACCAGCATCAATGCGAATTACACTGCCTTACAGCTGCTCCTCCCTCCCCCGAGCCTATTTACTTGTGTGCTCTGTGCTGTTGCATCACTAGCACTCCAACAGTGCACCTAATCCATTACCCTCTGGCAGATGCTTGCTAACATTAAACTGAGCCAACTCTTCTCAAAACTGAGCCCCAAGTCAGGGCACACCTTTGACCTCCATCTTCACATGTGGAAGCTGCGTCCACTTCATCAATACCACTCAACACCCATGGTGTGACCAGCACTGCGTACACTTCCTCGTCGTGAAACCCCATGACACCCAAACCCACAGTCGGCGCCCCACAGAGATACTGGAGAAGAGTCACCGGGGATCTTGTACACTCCACCATCAACTGAAACACCCACACCGCTGCAGGTAACACCAACAGCGCTGTCCAGAATTTCAGCACATGTATCTCCAACTGCACATACACACTTGCCCCTATATGCAGCTCCAACATACAGCGTGCTATGAATGCCACCTCGCTCACCAACAACATCGAAGATGACAGATGCATCTGTAGACGCCTGGAGTAGAACTGGAACTACATGAAGGGAACCATTGGACATCTAGCTTATACTCTCCCTCAAAAAGGCACCCACACACACCAGACTGGGGTTCCATGGAGGATTGTTGCAAGTTGCAACATGGATGTTTAACAGCTGGGGCTGCTCTACAAAGAGGAGACATTAGTCCTCATCCTCGTGGCCATGCCGTCAACATGTGGCAACACCTGGTGGGCCACCGCCTTCGGCAGCCCCCCACCACAACTCTAGGTACCTAGGCATCGTACTGAACTCCTTCCTTTCCATGTACAAACCGGTCTACGTAGTGGCCTGGAGCAGCTTTGCCACTCTACATCCTCCATGTTACCTTCACATGGTTCCCACCCCCGTCAGGTAGGTGACAGTCACCATCGCTGTCATTGCCATCAGGCTGGACAACAGAAACACACAAATGCCCACATGGACATGTCTGTGCTCTGCAGACTCAAGACTGTCCAGCACACCACCGCCATACTCGGCCCTGTGTACATTCTTTCTTCGTAGGTCGAGCACCTCCAGCGCACATACTTGGTTCCCACCTCTCCCCACATTTGCAATTGTGTGGCAGAGGGGCAATGCCTTTGGGGATGGTTTGTGTACATGGCTTGCCCGAGTTACCACAGTTACTTGTGTTGTCATGTCTGGTAGATTGGCTTGTTGATTGGCATGTTGTGTGTGAGTTTGGAACGTAGGCATTCTCACAGTTGTGAGTTCCATGATTGTGGAGTTGAGGTGTGTGGTGTGTTCAGTTAGTACTTACCAATGAGCAGTGCATTTCCATATGTGCTATCCTGAAAGCGCTGGTTGATGATGGACTAGTGGAAGATGTATGAATCATGCACAATGCCTGGGAACTTGGCTACGACATTGGTGAACAGGCCCCGGTGGTCAATGTGTGTGCTTTCTGTTGCGGTATATGTGTGCAGTGTCGGCAGGAGGCACAAGTAGGACATGTGTGCAGTCAATTGCCCCAACACATGTGGGAAGCCAGCTATGGCGTAGAACCCTTGCCTGGCCTCCAGCTATTCCTGCGCAGTGTTGGGGAAGTGAAGGTGCTGGGGTATCAGGCTGATGATGCTATCCAAGACAGTTGTGAAGTACTTTGATAGGGCTGGCTGTGAGACTCCTATGACTCTGGCAGTTGTTGGTTGGAAGGTACCAGAGGCCAACATGAGCAGCACAGCCAGCAGCTTTGATTGCAGAGGGATGTTGGCTGTCCGCTGTGTTGGTGCCGTCAGCCTGTGGGCTATCTGGGTCAGGATGCGGCGGATGGATGTCCTTTTGAGCCTGTAGTGGGCAATGACATCCTCTGGAGTTAGGTCTGTGAGGCTGAGGCTGAGGCGATGGACCCACAGTCTTATTCGGCACAGCCTCGGTGGTAGTCCTGGGGGAGGTGGTAGTGGCCGTGGTTGTTGTGGCCTTCTTGGTGCTCCAAGCTGCATGATTAGTCCCTCCATGGCATCAGTGGGTCTTCAGATGAGGCTCTGGGCTAGTCTCCCTTATATACTGCTTTTTCTCACAATTTTTAAGACCTTCTTTTTTCTGGTCTTAACTTCCAGCAGCTAACTGGCCTTAGGGTGTGTTTTTTTATCGCATCGCCGGTCCAGGTGATCGTTGAGAATATCGCTAAGTGAGGTCAGCATGTGTTTTAACACAGGAACGCCTACATTGCATATGATTAGCGTTAGTTGTCACTAACATTGTTGACGGTGTTATTAGCGGCCGCTATTGCCTGAAAGCTGTCGCTAACAGCTGTTAGCGATAGCTTGAGAATACAGCGATACAAATATTGCTGCTCTAGCAGCAGAACAGCGCCGCTAATGCAGCAATATCTCCTTGAGAACATTCCCCTTAGTTTGTTATCACGTTTTCTGGCCCGGTTTACTAGAGCTAAAAGCTGCATTTTTTAATTTTTCGTTTTGTAATTTTTCTAATTGGTCACATTTTAGATATTGCCCAGAAGAAATAAGAAAATACATTCGGTTTATTAGATTGAAATAGCACTGTGCGCTGATAGCCTCCGTTAGACTCCAAAAGCGTTATAGGACAGAAGTGTAATAAACTGGATTTTTTTCCACAGAAGTTCAGAGTATGCCAAAAACTCATGTGCAGCAACTGTATCCTGCAGAATTCATTTGTAGTTTTTTGAGTTTGAGAAGCCAATCTTCTCACATCATTAACGTTTTTTTTACTCTTATGAAGGAGCTCACATTTCTGAATTAATAACTTGGAAAGTTATTGAAAATAGAAAACGAAATCTCGTATACGGCAGAGGAAAGAAAAGAGCCACTTTATTAGATGTAGTTTATTCTGAGTTTTGCACTCATTCAGAATTTTGAAGGGGCGAAATGGAAGCTCAAAGATATTAATGACATCGGACTGAGCACAAAGGCTGCGCGAGGAGCTGGCATTCTCCCACACATCTTCAATTTGCCCGAAGAATGAAACACTTTAAGGAAACGGAAAATGCATGATGAATGAGCCTAGGCCTAAAAAGGAATTATCTTTACATGCTGACCCACCGAGTACTCACTGCCAGGAATCAATCCGTGTACCTCAGTACAAAAAGAGCGGCTCGAGGGCAATGAGAAGAAAATGAATACGAGACAGAAAAGCGGCGTCTGGTAAGGGAACTCATGTAGTCCAAAAAGCCACAGACATGAAATAGCAGTACAGTGACACATGCGTTATTTCTGAAGATAGAATATATAATGCAGTGGATCGCATTGTAGGGTTTTAAAGCTGTATGTATGCCTGGAAATAATGTAGTTGATTGACTTTGAAGTTCGCTGAGGAGTATAAGATGCCTACTACCTTGTTAACACAAAACCCTGGTAATTCCTTGAAAAAATTAAGTTGAAGGAAGTAAATAAAATATAAAACTGAAAATCCACGGTTAACCGAGCTGTCCTATCTATGAAACACGTTAAAAAGTGTACAGTGATTTTATGAAAACAATAGTTTCATGCAGTGTTGATGAAGCGGGGTGCGTGAATGACTGGGGTTCTACCACGGACACATAGCAGTGACTGCTGTTTAACTTTGTAAGTCGGGTGGGGTGCAAATTCGTAAACCAATTTGCAGGGTGAGAAAGAATGCTACGATTACTTACCAGTAATCCCCATTATTCTTAGACCTACTCGTCCTCGACCCAGTCATCACTAATGAGGTATATTCCACTGACAGGAAATAAACCAGGAAACGCTTTTAGGCTCCACCCACCCTCCTGCCAGGGGTAATAATTACATAGCCAACAGAAAGCAGTTCCTGACATACCAAGCAACAAAGGCCTGAACAGGGAGGGGGGTGGGAAGTATGACTGGGTCGAGGACGAGTAGGACTAAGAGTAATGGGGATTACCGGTAAGTAATCATAACATTAGCTCTACGTCCTTTGTCCTCGACCCAGTCATCACTAGTGAGGCATACCAAAGCAACCACACAGGAAGGCCTTTGGCACACCACACACAGACCACAGAGTGAAAACAAATGTGGAGTGCAGCAAGTGAAAAATACTTTAATAAACACACAGAATCAGGTGGGGGGGATCGCCCCACAGCACGCAACACACCACAACCAAAATTGGTCCTGTCAGACAGAGCACAATTCAGACGATAATGCTTCACAAAAGTAGAATCAGAAGCCCAATTCCCAACCCGATGGATCTCAACAAGGGAAACCCCATGAAAAGCAGCCTAGGAGGCAGAAACACCCCTAGTGGAATGGGCCTGAACCCCAGAAGGGCAAGACAAACCAGAGCCCTGATAAGCCAGAGAAATAACAGCTTTGATCCAGCAACCCAGAGTAAGATGGAAAGCAGCCTTCCCCTGATCAGCCAGAGCAAAGGTCACAAAGAGAGAGTTGGAAGAACGTAACACCGCAGAGCGGTCAACATAAATAGACAATGCACGCTTGACATCAAGAGTGAGCAGCAACAGCTCAGCAGGAGAGGAAGGAGAAGGGCAGAAAGAAGGGAGGATCAACTCCTGAGAGGAATGAAACCAAGAACGTATCTTCAGAACAAACTCAGGATCCAAAGAGAGGACCATTGCGTCATCCAAGAAATGCAAAAAGGGAGGAGAACAATGCAAGACAGTGAGCTCACCCAACTGGTGAGCAGAAGTAACAGCAACCAGAAAAGCCACCTTAAAGGAGAGGCATGTATGATAAACCGACTCCAAAGGCTCAAAGGGAGAGGACTGCAGAGCACTCAGGACCAAAGAAAGATTCCAAGGAGGAAATGGAGAACGAGCAGAAGAAGAGGAGAGAGAGAAACTCCGGAACAACCAAGAAACTAACAACCCATCCAAAAACGGAGCAAAGCCGGATCCTGGAAAGCCCAAACAGCAGCCCATTGACCCTTCAGAGTAGACAAAACAGTTCTTCTGAAACCCATCTAGAAAAAACCGAAGGATAAAAGCAATATGACAATAGGTAGGAGACAGACCAAGCCCAGAACACCAGGGTCAGAAGGAAGCCCAATGTTTAGAGTAGAGACAAAGTGGACTTCTTACGGGAGGCCTGCATCACCATGATGAGATGGTCAGGCAAACCCCGGACCCCAAGAGACAGCTGTTCAACCTTCAGACCACCAGGGTGAGAGGGACCAGGAGAGAGGGAGAGGTCAACCTCAGGAGATGCGGGTAGCGAGGCAGAATCCTAGGAGGACCCACCGCCAGACTCAGCAACAACGGGAACCAGGATCTCTGAGGCCAATGAGGTAAGACAGACACCACCTGGACCCTCACCCTCTGCACCTTCAGCAAGAAGGCCGGAATCAGAGGAAAAGGAGGGAAGGTGTACAGCAACCAAGGTGGCCACGGGAGAGACAATGCCTCCACCCCCCAAGGCCCCAACTCTGGAGTCTGGGAACAAAAGAGGGGAAGCAGTGCATTGGTCCGGGAGGAAAACAAGTCCAGTTTGGGTGTCCCAAAACTCCGACAGAGCTGTCGGAAAATTCTCTGGGAGAGGCAAGGGTCAGAGACAATGGAAACATGTGACTCAAGGCATCTGCCACCACATTGCCCACACCTATGATATGCTGAGCAGAGAGGGCCAGAATATGATGCTCCGCCCAACCAGCAATCGCACGGGCCACCAGATTCAAAGAAGGACTGCGAGTACTGCCCTGGTGGTTGATGTAAGCCACAGTGACCGTGTTGTTGGTCCGCACCAGAACATTGCACCCCAGCAGACGATCCTGGAAGAAACAAAGAGAACGTTCCACAGCAGACAGTTCTTTTCAGCAGGAGTACCGACGGGACTCTGTCCGCAGCCACTGGGCCTGGACAGACCATGGACACAGAGTAGCCTCCCAATCGGATGCACTGGCATCTGTCATCAACACCACCTGAAGCGGCGGGTGCAGCCACATCCTCTTGTAGAGATTTGAAGAAACCAACCACCACTGAGAGCGGACACAATCTTCAGAGAAACCGGCTCTGACACCGCAAAGTCCCCCCCTTTTATGTATAAGCTCAAGACCTGGAAACAGACACCGTAAGGCAGAACAGCTGAAACAAGGGAAAAACAGGTGGGGGCATGGCCAGCCAAAGCAACAATATCCGACCAATCACGGCCGCCAAAGGCCGAAAGCAGGAAGCAGGGACAAAGTCCCCAACAAAAGGCAGAGAGGAGTACCCGGAGCCCAACCATGGCACCCCACAGCGAGACAACGGCGGTGCACCCGGAGGCCAATCCTGGCGCCCACAAGGACATGCAAACACGGAGCACCCGGAGCCCAACCCGGGTGCCCACATGGCAGCCTAAACCAACAGGGCACCCAGAGCCCAACCCAGGTGCCTTTTAAGCAGCCAAATCCAGAAACGGAGCACCAGGAGCTCAACCCGGGTGCTCAGAAGGTGGCCTAAAGTAACAGAGCATCCGGAGCCCAACCAGGGTGCTCACAAGGCGGGCCCCAAAAGACACCGAATCAAGAAAATCCAAAGAGCACCCGGAGCCCAACCCTGGTGCTCAAAAACGAAGTTGAAAGCGCACGCAACATTACCCGCATGCACACCAGCCCACTCACCCAGAAGAGTGGGGCCAACGCTCACGGCACTGCCAACAGTCGGAGATGAGGCTCGAAAACCACCGACCCAGCACAACAAGGGCGGAGAAGAAGGCCACACGTGCACCAAACGGAGCCCAGCCCTGGTGCCCATCACCCCGATGGAGGAGGACACTAGAAGAAACAGACACACCACAGACTCCAGGAGACCAGCGCAGCCCAGCAGCATGGGAAACGGAGAACCGAATGGAATCCAGGAAGCCAAGCGTCCCGACTCCAGCAGCTCCCACGAAGGTCCATAAGCACCCCCAAAGCCAAACAAAGGAGGAAACAACAGGACAAGCAAGTAGCAGGTAAGTGCACAGCACCTACCCTAGCGTTCCCCATCATGGCCACCGACAGGAAACAAAACAGGAAGTGCTTTCTGTTGGCTATGTAATTATAGCCCCTGGCAGGAGGCTGGGTGGAGCCTAAAAGCGTTTCCTGTTTTGTTTCCTGTCAGTGGAATATACCTCATTAGTGATGACTGGGTCGAGGACGAGGAATGAAGAGGTAATGTAGCAAACAAGCTACCTCACCTTAGCCCTGTCACCCACCTGGTGAGATCAGTGAAAGCTTTTTAACAACTGGGTAAAGCAATGCATTTCCCAACATAACTTCTCAGTGAAATGAAACCAATTTCTGATTTTGACCCAAGTGTGTCAACCTCCCCAGTATGTGTGGGTACTGGGTACTGAAACACATCAAACAGAGTGCAGAGCATAGTATAGGGGTGGAGCAGAAAACAGAGCTCAGAGAGTGATAAAGAAAAAGGAGAAACTGGGAAAAACAGCATGAGACATTTATAATAGGTGGGGAGCCACATGAGGAGAGCCCAGACTATGAAAAAATATATAAAGGTAAAAAGATAATGGAGGGGGATCAAGAGAATGACTTAGTGAATAAATAAATGTAGAAAACAGGAAAGTGAAAGGAAGGAGGCACATTCAGAAGAGAGGGGTAGATGCGACATATTGAGAATAGAGGGGAACAAGACAGGTAAGAGAGGGTTATGTTATGTTAAAGGTAGCTTGTAAAGGGCGCGTTCACCAGACGGTTTCTTGGTGCTAAAGAAGGACGGCAGTGTTTACAAAATAGAGAGTGGATTTTCAATTGTATGCTTGGGGAAATAGCCAGGTCTTAAATAAATTCCTGAACTTGGTGTAAGATTCAGCGGAGCGCAGATGAAAAGGAAGAGAGTTCCAAAACTGGGGGGGCTGGGATTGTGTATCTAAGACCTCCATATTTTTTACATTTAAAAGAGTGGGAGACCAATAAGTTTTTGTTTGAAGAGCATAGGTCATGAGTGGGGGTGTACTGCTGAATATTGGAGGCAATGAAAATGGGTCTGCGTCCTGAAAGGGCTTTATAGATGATACAGCCCAGCTTAAACAGAGAGGGTTGGAGTAGAGGGAACCAATGAAGGCTTTTCAGCAGGGACTCACATGTGGATGTTTAGGCTGACCAAAGAAAAGCCTGGCGGCCTGATTCTGGACAAATAGCAACCGGTGTAACTGGTAGGCCGATATACCGGCATACAGAGCGTCTGCGGAGTCAATAGGCGAGATGACCAAGGTGTGAACCACTTGAGTCAGAGCTGTGGTGGAAAGAAATCTGCAGATTTTCTGAACTCTGCGGAGATGGAAAAATCACGCAGAGACCACTGAGCTAATCTGAGCCTTCATGGTTAAATCATGGCTGATTATCATGCCAAGACTTTTTACCGAGCTGACTGGAAGGGGTGTTTCTTAGTGGCAATGGCCTAAAGTTGGAATTCCACGGATTGTCCTGCCCGCCAGTAAGAATCAGCTCAGTTTTGTCTGGGTTTAACTTAAGTTGGTTTGTATTCATCCAATCCCTGATAACATTCATAGTAGATTGGAAGGTAGACACTGATGATACAAACGTGTCGATGTTAAATATCAACTGAAGGTCATCAGCGTAATTGAAGACTACGACCTCTCTTTTACGCAGAGCCAAAACCAAGGGGAGCACATAAAGTTTGAAAAATAAGGGTGAAAGAGAGGAGCCCTGCGGGACCTCACAAGCCAATTTTCTTTGCTCAGCCCTAAAGCTGGCCAGACGTACTGATTGGGAGGGATTGCTGAGGAAAAGAAGTGATCCATTTCAGAGGTAGACCCTGGATCCCTGCGTGACTGACACAGTCGATCAGAAGATGGTGATCGACCGTGTCGAAAGCAGCCGACAGGTGAAGAATCACCAAGGGCTGAGTAGACCCCTGATCAGCCCCCCTTCTCAATTCATCCATCACTTCCAAGATAACAGACTCGGCAAAGTGTTCAGGTCTGAAGCCTTCCTCGTGGGAATCCAGATAATGAGTCTTTTCTATAAAGGTACTAAAGCAGGTAGAGACATGGGCTTCTAAAACCTTACTTATATAGGGTAGCAAGTAAATGGGACGGTGACTACCAGGTGTTAATGTGTCATGGCTGGGTTTCTTGACGATGGGGATAACTTCCACCATCTTAAATAGATTAGGGGACAATTCCTTGAACAAGGGAATTGTTAAGAAGCAGTAGAGGAGGATCAGGACAGTGCAAAAAGATTTCCTGAAGGATATAAGGAGGAAAGCTGTCCATCAGGGAGCCAGATCCAACTTTATTGAGTAGGGCAAGAAAGGTATCCCTAGTAATAGGTGGGATGTGATCTAGAAGCACCGGGTTCGTACTAAGGAGGTGTTGAACCAGGGGTGTGGTGGATTTGGGGATGCTGGCTTTAATGGTGTCAATTTTTTCAATAAAGAAAGTATTAAGCGTGTCACATAAAGATTGTGATGGAACAGGTTTAGCAATGACTGGGTCTAGTTTGGAAAGTTCATCCACTATCGAAAACATTTCCTTCGCTTTATTGGTGGAACTTAGTATTTTAGCCGAAAAATATTCTGCCTTGGCTTGAAGGATCGCTATTTTGCAGTCTCTTAACAGAGACACAAAAATAGCTTTTAGATTAGGACAATAGGCATGTTTCCATTTGCGTTCTGCTTGCCTCAAGGCTAATTTATTTGCTTTCACATCAGCCGCAAACCAAAGTTGGGCATCGTGGGGCCTCTTTATTTTGACTTTCCTCAATGGTGCTAATCTATCCCTGGCCGAGTCCAGCCAGATATTGATATTCTCTGCTTGGACGTGGAGAGACTCCTCCGAGGCAACAGGGTCTGAGGTGGTTAGTAAGGAACAAAATTCGTCAATATCCGCTTGACGCCAATTTCAGGCCATAAAATTGCCAGGCAAGGAGCGTTGACTGAGCGGACATTCGGGATGAAAAAAGTGATTAAGTAGTGATCAGACCATGTGCATGGAAGAACCCGTAGATGAGAGATTTCCAGATTAGCAGTCCAAACCTGGTCTAAAGTGTGCCCTTTGACATGAGTGGCTACCTTTATATGTTGGGTGCAATTCATTCCTACTAAAAGTTCAGCAAGTTCGATGGAACAAAGGCTTTCTCGTAGGTCGTTAGGCCAAAATGTAAAGTCATCAATGATCAGAATTCTGGCGTTGTTGACCACTACCTCGGCAATCATATCACCCAACAGCTGGGCAAATGTAGGCATATGGTGTGGGGGTCTATAGAATAAAGCACAAATACATCAAGAGTGATGGGACTCAAATTTTAGTAGGAGACTGTCAACTAAAGGGATACCTAATGTGATTAATGAAGTGAATTTATGGTTTTGGTGGACCAACGCTACAACCCCTCCTCCTGCTTTGCCTGCAGGTCTATCTGCCTGAAGAATGTAGTAGTTACCGGGAAGTGCTGCATGGATATCGCGGGCAGAGTCTGCGGTCAGCCATGTTTCAAAGAGGAGGAGGATATCAGGCAGAAAATCTCAAGTTGGTGTTTAACCATAGAGCGTGTATTAAGATAATACACTGAGAGTCCCTCTGACATCTGATGTGTAAGCATAGTTGGAGGTGGCTGGCTTTGGATGCTAAAAATCGATCCTTGTTCAGAGACTTTGTGTAGACTTTCAGAGAAGGAGTTCCCCTGGGTCAAAAGACCCAATGTATCTAATATGGCCTTAGTGTGAGAGCAAATGGGCCAGGTCCCTTGCATTGATTTAAGGTCTACTGCAGAATAGGTTAATGAACGGGCATAATGTCTGGCCCCTGGTCCCGTTCGTCAAAACGAAAACCATCTTTCCTTCATATCATTGGGAAAAATTGTACATATAATAATTTGTATTTACCGAATATTGACTGAAAGAATTTTTATTGTATTTTTTAGTTGTTTCTATGTCAATGAATATCTTCATGACATGTTTATCAAATTTATTAAATCGAATTCTCAAATGCTATTTTTGTGCCTGATTATCTATTATTAATTTCCCTGTTTCTTGAACTTTGCCAGTACTTGTGTTTTGCCTGGGTGTGTTATTTTTCCATAATTCACCCTGGGGGTGCCCAGGAGTGGACACTTTACAGGGAAAGCCAGGAAGGGTTCCACAGCGGTATGAGAAATAGCGCCAGGAAACAGCTCGGTGGCAGTACGCTCTACAAATACCTTGACATTTACATTTACATATTTTTACCACAATTTTCTTTTTGGTTTTATTGTCAAAGCTAGCTTTGGTAGCTTTTTATTTGATCATTTTATTATTATTGTGATAAAGTCAATAGGCGTAAGGTTATACATAGTGCATATATTGCCAGTGGTTGTAGGTCTAAGTATAACATTGTGACCACCTTTGACAAATTCAGCAGGCCTGGCTTTTCATAAAGCATATCTTTAGATGCTTTGTAATAAGAATACATTGAGAGTATTTTGGGTTTATTGGTTAGGATCTTCTGGAATATGATTAGTTAAAGGTGTGTTCTATTGTGGGGAAGGGAGTTTAAGGGACTAGTTTTACACTGGGACCTTTTTCTAGGATATGCTTTTGTGCCCAATGTAGAGTACTTTCAGCGACTCCTTTAGGAGGGGTCATAGTTGAGTTTTCTACCAGCCATTTTGTAAATAGTTATACGTTTGGGCTTAGTTTTTATTTGTGTGCATATTATAGTATGTTTCATGTTGTATAAGAAGAAGCACTGACTACGTAATGACCTTTTGAGTGTGATTTGATAAGCTGCCGAGTTCTGAGGTACTAGCCCACAGCACCCACTGAGTCGAATGCTCTGCCTCCCTATCGTGAGGTCGAGTGATGAAAGGGGGTACTTGGTCCTCAGTATTCAGGTAGTGAAGTACAGGCACCCAGGACACAACAAGCAACAAACCCCATATGACACAGTTGGGTCACAGCAACTTCTGTTTATCTTGGGATCATTTGAGCTGGATTTTTCACAATCTCCTCACACTGAATGCGGTGCGCTTCCCCTACTTGGGTGGTGAAGCACGCTGACATTGATTTTTTCCCTGGTTGGGCTGGTGACAGTTTCAGGAAGGAAATGGAGCTGACCCCTTCTTAGGCGGTCTTCAGTGCCACAACAGTGTAACCCACAGCCACACCGCACCCAAATGCCACTCTCACACAGACTAGGAACATAACAGAGGCAGGGTCCCTGTTGACAGGTCAAAAGGATAAGGAAGCTGTTCATTAAATGCAAACGACTGGTAGATGGGTAAGAGGACCCCTATGGAAGCCTTATCTACAACCCACTGTATATTGACATCGCTCCCCATCTGCAGAATGGAGATGTAGGGTCCAATGGGAGGTGACCGATAGGTTTTCACGGGGGAGTAGACTTTTGTGGCAGAGCAGAGCAGATCTGGGTGACGAGTGGAGGGTGAGGTAGCTTCCACATGGGGGGACTGTTATACATCTCTACCGAGCACACTCTTCAAGTCTATCCCGATTCAGCATAACTTGGGAATGCATCCTAGGGCCACAGACAGAGGATGGCACAGCATCCTCAGGAATGCTCTATTACTTACCGGTAATATTCATTACTCAGGGTCCCGTTGTCCTCGTCCCATTCATTACAAAGTGGAGATGATCATCTCTCCCGACAGAAAAAAACAAGAGGAATGCTGGGACACTAATACTGCCCCTCCACCCGGGAGTACATAAGCAGTACTTACCCAGCAGCCCTCCTGTACTAACAAGCCCAGACAGGAAGGCCGGCCGTCCGGGAGGGGCGTATGAATGAGATGAGGACAACGGGACCCGGAGTAATGAAGATTACAGGTAAGTAATAGAGCATTACCCCCAGGTCCCTTATGTCCTCGTCCCATTCATTACAAAGTGCAGAATACCAAAGCAGAAAAACCGTCCTTCCGCACGCACAAGCACACCCAGGAAACCACAACAAGGCAGCAACCTAAGGGAGCACCGAGAAGGAGGAAAGGAAGACCGCAGGAAACAACCGGCCCGCAACCCAGAACAGGACAGCAGGGACAAGGACCTGAGACAAAGAAAAAGCCAGGGCTCCAAAAGAAAGAAGGCCGCCAACCCGAGAAACTAGCAACCAGGACCGGGACCAGGACACAAAGGACCCACCAAAACAACACACCGGAGAAGGCCGCCAAGCCCAGAACCAGCAGGAAGGCACACAGGAACCGGTAGACCCACCAGGAAACTGAGACATCCCGGAAGAAAGCCAAAGAAAGAAACGGGCAACAGAGCGCAGGCACAAGCACCCAGACCAAAAAGGAAGGAGAGAGCACAGGCCAGAAAACCGACCAACCTCCCAAAAGCAAAGGACTCGACCCCAAGAGACCAGAGGTGGAAACCCGGCCGAAGAGGCACAGGAAGCAACAAGAATCCAGGAGCCGAACAGGATCGAGAACCCGTCCTGAAAGACAGTGAGGGGGAAAGAACCCCAAAACCCCAGAACCCAGCCGAAAGCCCACCAAGCAACGAGAGGCCAACAAGACCGGAAACCAACAACAAAGAAAACCCAACAAGGGCGGGTACAGAGACATCGACCACAACCCCAAAAAAGCCCAACCCCAAAGGGAGGAAACACAAGGCAGGAGGGGAGCACAGAGCAACTGGGAAACCCCAGCAGCCGCCCAACGAGGCACATAGGGCAGCACAAACAGAAGGCGCCCACACGACACAGGACCGCCCAGGAACCCCACACCCAGGCCAGGCAAGCAGCAAGGGCAGGAGCAGCGGAAAAGGAAAGCCCCATGGAGCACAGCACCCAGACCACAACCACAAGGCCCGAACCCAGCAACACCGGAGAGGAGCCAAGCAAACAGCAAAAAAACAGGGCAACAAACGCCAATAGAACCAGGAAGCCAGGACCAGAGCCAAGCAACCCGACCACACAGGAGGTACAGCAGATCGAAGCAAACCCCAGAAGGAGAGCAGAGGACCAAGCAGTAGGAAAACCACAGACAACCCGCAGCCAGGAGGGAGTGACACGCAGAGGCAAGAGCACCACAGAACTGCACCCCAACCAGAGAGGGAGGGGGGTGGGACTCCCAAATAGACCCACACCGGGGACAAAGCCCGGGGAAGCAAGGGAGGAAGAAGCGAGCCAGGACCCCAGAACCAGGAAGAACCAGGAAACGTCTGGCAACAAACCCTCAGAGCAGGCCGAAAAAGGACAGCACAGCCCGAAAACCCAGGAAGCACAGACCGAGGCCACACACAACCAGCAAGAAGCCGGCAGAACCGGAGCCACAGAACCCCACACAGGCCCACAACACCGTGGAAACAAGCCCGGGAAGAGAACCATCAGCAGGAGAAGGCCCAGAAGGGACCACCAGGAAGCGGCCCCAACAGCAGAACACCCTTCCAGGACCCAAAGGGAGACCAGCAAGGAAGCAGAGCTCAAAAAGGAGCCCAACACGCAGGAGCGGCACGCCCCAGCCGAAACCGCAGCCAGGCACCCACCAAGGGAACCAGACGAGACCAGAACAACCCAGGGAGCAAACACCCCCGTTAGCAGAAGGACCAAGAAGCCAACAGCACCCAGCAGCCCCTGGAGGCCGGGCAGGCACCAACCTGGCCTGACCAGGCACAACCACCGAGCGGAGCACGGGAACAGCACACCTCTCTGGAGAACAGGTGGCACGACATGACACGGCAGCAGCCAGGAGGCCCCAGCCAGGAACAAACCAGGCAGGCACCATGGCAGAAACAGGAGGGGCGGCCAGGAAACACCAGAAGCACTCCAAAGGCAAGCACGGGGAGAGCCAGAGCAGGAGCATCCAGGCCAAGCACACAGAAGGCCCCGGGACAACACCAGAAGCTCCAGGCCGGAGCAAAGAGAAGCCCACAGTACCAGGAAGACCCAGACGGGCGCCCAACCAGGCACCAACCAGGCCAGACCCAGCAAAACCGCAGGGAAGAGACGAGAACAGGTGCAGGCAGGGCGGAATAGAACAGAACAGACGCACCCAAGGCAGCACAAGCCACCCAAGCACAGGTAGAGGGGACAGAGCACCCGAGAGAGCCCCCAGCACGACACCGGCAAGCATCCAAGGACAGGAACCAGGCGCAGCCCAAAGGACTGGAGGAACAGAGCCAGGAACCAGGAGCCCCAAACGCTGATCAACCCCACAGAAGCCAGGAAGCGAAGGTGAAGAACCAGGGCACACAAACGCAGCGGAGGAAAGGCCACCCACGGAGAAGGCAGTCGCCGAAGAAGAGAGAAGCGACCCAAACAGAAGAGTAGCAGAGGGCAAGGCACAAGCAAGCAGGCATGGAGATCCCAACAACACAGAGAAAACCCCAGGAGCAAGCAAAAAAGGCTGAGCCAGTGAAAAAAAGGAACCAGCCCCGACAGAGGCGACAGGAACCCACGCTAACTCCGGAGGGGAAAACCCCCAAGCTCGAGCGGCCAAGAGCAGGGGCATCAACCGAAGAAGGGAACCAAAGCGAGAAACCCCTCGACACGCCCGCCCACCCCCAGAGAACAGACAAGAGCCGGGGCGGGCAGGCGGCAAGACAGCAGGCCAGGAACAGAAACGTGACCCCGCAGACTAAAAAGAGGAGCACAGAAACCACAGCGCCGGACCGACCAGCACCCACCAGACATCCACCCACCGCGGGGGGGGGGAAGCACCAGAGAACATCAGTGCATCCGAGCATCACAAGCACACAGAAGCACCCGCCACTGAGCACACACAGGAAGCAAGCAGAGCGGGCACCGGTGGCAGCAGCAGGACAACCCAAAAAAGAAGAGGGGACGAAGCACAGCGCCAAACGCATGCACCCCCAGTAGGAGGCCCCGGCACAAACCACAGCACCCCCAGGAGACAATGATGCCGGAACACGGCACATCCAGAAGGACAGCCAGCCACCACTTCCAGGACCAGCCCATGAGACACCTAGAAGAAAAGGGGGCGAAACAGCCAGAGCTGGGGCAAACAGCACAACAAGGCCCCCACCGGCACAGGGAAAACACATCACAGACCCAGAGAAGGGTGCAGGCGAAGCCACATCCAAGCTCAAGCAGCCACAGAGATCCCAGTACACCGACAGTCAGGTGAGGGACAGGGAAAGGAACACGGCACCCCAGCACCCGAGACCACCAGCCATAAGTCCTCCCAGCAGCACGCCAAAAAGAAAGGCATCCCAGGGACGCCAACCCCTCGAAACCCAACCGGCCGAGCACGGAAAGGCAAGGGCCAAATGGACGAGTCACACAGGGACCCTAGAAGAAAGTACTGTGTCCAGCAGAACCATCACCAAAGCCCCCACCAACACAGCTACCATGCCCAGGAAGGAGCTGGGGGCCTGCCCGGAGGGCGGAGGGTCCACAGAAAACGAATCACATGGGACACATCCACATGGAAAAGCAGCACAGGTAGTAAAGGAAACGTTCACCATGAAGGGCATCTCGGAGCTGAATAACAGAAGTGTATTGTTACCCAACTCAATGGCATTCATTTTATCGAACTGAAAAGGAGAAGAGGCTGAGTGGACTGGCAGGAACCCAAAAACATCCACAGTTCCTGAGCCTGAAGCCCGGTCCCCAAATCTGCAGCCCCAGCAAGAACGGGACAATACATCCACAGAGCCGATGTAACCCAAATCCCAGGCGTGCCATAAACAGAGGGGCAAACCTGAGCCCCTGGACGGGTCAGAGGATCTCCCCCCGTAGGACTGGTCTCCCCCTACATCAGAGGGGAACTAAGAAATACAGCCACAAGCTAACTAGCTCAGCTCCCCCATCGATGTGGCCTCCCCCTACGGGGCTGAGAAACACAGCAACAACTGCTTCCTTGTTCCCGGTACCGAGGCAGCCTGGGAGCAGGGAGGGGCTGCAGAGGCACAGAGCCGGGCCGGTGACAGGACATTGAACATTCAGCAAGCACAGTGCGTGGCAACAGAGCGCTATACAGAAATCAAATGCCAGGCACGGGAGAAACAACATGAACAGCGCCATCGCCGAGACTCAAACACTGCTCCCCAATCGAAGTCGGCTGATTGTCTCTTTTAAACGCATGCTCATAGAAAGGAAAAACCCTGCAAGCGGGACTCACCCAGAGCGAGGGCCAACCCCAGGAACAAGGCCCCCACTCCACCGCCACCACAGCCAGGAACAGCAAGAGTCCATCCATCGAGGCACGACTCCCCGGCCAAGCTTGGGAAGACGTGCCCGCGACCCGGAAGCAACTTCCCGGGAACATCAACCCCAGCCGCAAAGGACCAGTAGGTGCAAGAAGTGCACAGCAGAACACCGGCTCCAAGACAGACTGACTCCCAGCAAGACCGGCAGGCCAGGAGACAGTCCAGGGAACCCCGTGCCCGCACAGCCAGGCAGTAGGGCGGGGGAAGAAGAGAAGCACTGCCACTCCAGCCCAGCAGGAGCAGCACCAGCACACCATCCAAACTGTCGACAGACAGAAAAAAAGAACAGGAGGGCTGCTGGGTAAGTACTGTTTATGTACTCCCGGGGGGAGGGGAAGTATTAGTGTCCCAGCATTCCTCTTGTTTATTTCTGTCGGGAGATGATCATCTCCACTTTGTAATGAATGGGACGAGGACAACGGGACCTGGGGGTAATTTACAGTCACTGTTTGAATAAGCCTAAGATTGCAACCACATATCTCAGTTTGGAAGTCGAAGGTAGGTGCTGTACTGTGTGAAAAAAGAAGAATGTATAGAGAAGGGACAATGGTAAAAAGCAAAGTAGAAAGTTGCTGGCAGTGGGTTGTGAATTATGTTATCTTGGGGAAAAAGCATGCTCTAGTTACGTCGACCAATAGCTATAGACAGAAATGAACCAAAAGTTAAGGTAGCACAATGATGCCATGATATATTAGATGGGGTTGGAATGGGATGGCAGCAAATTCAGACTTGTTGATTAACCCCACACATTGAAGAGGAAATCCCAAAGTAGGAGTTTGTTGTTTAAAAAATATATACTAATTGAACTGAGGGGATCAATAATCCTATTTCCTGTTTGGGACTACTGGCTTTTTCTGGTGGTCCCAGACAGGAAACAAATTAGGTTGGATTGATATTTGATAGGCATGGCTAAAGTGATCGCCAAAAGAGACATAGCTCAGAAATGAAAGACAGCTGGTCTCTCCACGCTTACTGAATAGCTGGCAAGACTGGACTAATGCGCAATGGCAGAGGAACCCATCTAGGTTGTCACTGCGTGCTCTAATAAACAAGCGCCTATCTGGGTAAAATGATGACAACATTAAGGTCTTGTACTTCAATGATTTGTTGCATCCTGTAAGAACTATTCATGGTAAATGGAAAATGGATATGTGTGATCTTCTGATGTATGTTTTCTGTAAATGCATAAAACCAATAGAATTGTTCATAAACAATTAGATTGGAAATCTGCCATCAACAGGACACTTTCTGATGACTGTCGTTCACTGACCAATGTCAATTAGACTGCTACTCAGCTTACTTACTTACTTTATTTCTTCATTCGGTTCATATATTTAAACCATGAAAGTTCTGATACTCAAAGATTTCTGAAACATGGTGGTTAAGCTGCATTTAAATAGAGTACAATAACTGTGAGTTTGATCCACATGTTACTCAGCCATCTCTGTGGTGGAGTATCTTTTCCATCAAACTAAATAAGGCTCAAAATCTGTCTCTTTGTTTTCTGACAGATATATATAAAATGTGATTGACCCTTCAGAATCAGAATTTGCTTGATACAGCAGTCTGGTAAAGCTAAGCCACATTACTTACACCACTGTACAACAACTATATTCCGTTGCTTGCTATTAATTTGGATTGGATTTGTAATCAAACAAGGCCAAATGTTCTAGTCAAATAGATGGTAAGATCCATGGCTCCAGGCAAGATCTGTGAATTCCAAAACTTTAACCATGCAGCCCTTTGATTTGCCACAGGTGTTTACATCATTTTATGAATGAATGAATGAAGTCACTTAAATAGCGCAGCTTTCACTACGAGGAGCATCTTAGTCTCTGATAGCGCCATTACCAATTGAGAGATAGGAGTAGGCTATTGGGACTGCGAAGATCCAGGTTTTCAACCTTTTCTTAAACATGGCTTCTAACTTCGTGAGTCTCAGTTGGGTGGGCAGGTAGTTTCACGCTTTTGTTCCAAGGACCGCCATTGACTTTCCTCCTCTGAACGTCAGGCAGAACCGAGGAGGTGCTAGTAGATTTTCCGTAGAGGATCTCAAGGGGCGCTGCGTCACATAGGGTTTAATTCCGTCCTGAGATATTTGGGTCCAGTTTGCTTTGCAGTTCTAAAGGTTATTACAAGGATCTTAAAAAGTATCCTTTTTGTGTATAGGCAGCCAATTTAGGGTATGGAGGGCCTATTAGGCTGAGGACCTCCTAGGTAGTTTCAGTACCAGCCGGGCCGCTACATTTTGAGCAGTCTGCAGCTTTTTCAGCGTAGTCTTCTTTACTCCTGCGTGAAGACTGTTACAGTAGTCTAGGCGCAATAAGATTAATGCCACCGCGACGGTCTTGCGAGCTGTAGGTGGAAGGAGATCAAAGAATTTTTAAAGAGTTTTTATCCAATGGAAGCATGAGCCTACAACCGACAGCCCCTGCTGATGAAAGGACAGAGAGGTATCCAATCTGATCGCTAAGCTCTTGACAGTATCCACTGTATTGGGGGCAGGGGGTGTTTCAGTCGGCCACCACAGTTTGGGTGTAAAAATATTATATTTTCCTAGCAGCATAATCTCCGTCTTTTGGCTGTTACACTTAAGGTGATTAGATTTCATTCACTCAAATACAGCAGAGAGGCATTGTTGCATTTTTTTCTGCTGCTGTGGATTCTTTATCCAATGTTAGAATAAGCTGTGTATCATCAGCATAAGACACAGTCTTGATTTCAAAAGATGACACCAGGTCTAGAAAGGGCACCATGTATATATTAGAGAGTGTTGGGCTCGAGGCTGAGTGTGGGGGGACAAGGCTGAGCAGCTGTTTCTCTGAAGATATGTAATTACCTAGAGTTACTGTTTGTCTCCTGTTCTCAAGAAATGATGTCAGCCAGGCCAACACTTTATGCAATATACCGATTCTTTTTAACTGTTCTCCCAGGATGGTATAGGAAACAGTATCGAATGCGGCCGAGCGATCCAACAGAATCAGTACTGCCACCTTTCCTTGATCCAATGCAAATTGTAATGTCTCCGGTGTGTAGGAGTGCTGACACTGTTGAATGCCCAGTCCAAAAGCTTGATTGCCTGTGGTGCAGCATGTTGCTTTGAGGAGAAAATCATTTAGTTGTCTATTTACTAGTTTCTCCGTTAGTTTACTTAGGCAGGGCAGTAACGAGATGGGTCTAAGATCCGACAGGGTGGTAGGATCCGGTAGCTGGTTCTTTTTGAGGGGTTTAACTGAGGCAATTTTCTTTTCCAACTATCAGGTACTATCACTTGCCTAAGTGAGGAATGTGTGATTTGGTTGACTGTTGGATTGATAATCTCAGTAAGTGCATGTAGGATTTTCGGGGAGCAGGGGTCGCACAGAGAGCCTGATTTACATGTGATGATAGCTTGTCTAGACTGTTCAAGGGTGATCTCCTTAAAACTGTTTACCATCTGCCTCTTTTCCAGATCCAGATTAGACCTTTCTGTCTGAGGTATGTCAGTTGGGTTAAAATTATTTTTTAGGTCTTTGACCTTTTCATCAAAGTAGTCCGCGATCTGGTCACAGAGTTTTTGTGACGGGGGAATTTCATGATCGAGCACCTTGGGATGGGTGAAGGATTCTACAATTTTAAAGATCATATTTTGATCAGAGGCTGCCTGTATAATAAGATTGGTATAGTGGGCCTTCTTTTCACTTTTAATATTTTGATGATAAGTTTTGAGTGCTGCTCTAAAGATGATAAGCTCTTCTGTATTATAGTTTATCCTCCATTTCTGCTTGAGTTTTCTGCATTTACCTTGTAGATCTTTAAGCTGCGGGGTGTACTAGGGAGGAGAGTTTTGCCCCAGGAAACTTTGCTGAGTGTGGCCACCGGCGCCAATTAATTGGCGAGTGAGGCCATCCAGTCATTAAAGATATTCGTGTCAAGCGAGGGATCCCCTGTTAGTGTGGGTTTGCCTGATTCTGCCCAAGTGTACAGGTTAGGGCTCATAAACATTTTATTCCATTTTCTTCTGGTTTTTTTTGCAGATCTGACCGCAATTTTTACCTGTCTGTGTAGTGGTACCTCCAATCCCAAATGGGATCAACTTGTGGTCGGACCAGGTGAAAGTGGCCGGAGAGTCCACTATAAGGTTGTTGGAATTAGTACAAATTACATCCAAGATATGCCCTGCATTATGCATTGAGGCCTTTATCAGCTGCTTAAGTCCTAAAGTTTCTATAAAAAATTGTAGTTGGGGAGTCTTCTACTTCCAGATGAAGATTAAAATCCCCTAGTATGGTGAAGTGAAAGTACCTAACTATCAAGGCACTAAAACTTTCACCCACAGTATTTAGAAACTTAAGGCTAGTCCCTGGTGGCCGGTAGATCAAGGCCCCTGCAAATACCACTGAGCTCGCTAAGTGGGGACAGAAGCCTAGACTTGCTGCTCCCTTAATCTCTGTATATCAAATGTGGGATATTTTAAAGTGTTCCTAAGAATTATTGCTAGCCCCCCCACCCTCTTTGTACAGGTCTATCTATTCTGGATATAGTATATCCTGGAGGAAGGGATTGTACATTGTACGGGTTGAACCAATTCTAGCCATGTCTCTGTGATAAAGAGACTATGTAGGTTACGATTAGAAATCAAATCAAATATATGCAGGGCATTTTTTCCTAATGATCTAACATTAACCAGGCAACAGCGTAGTAGTCTAAGATCTGTAGTTAGATTTGCTTCAGGGACTTGACCAGAGGTGAGGCTGGATTGAAGCCTAAGTTCATAGCAGCATTTTAAGCAAGTAGCTGAGCCTAATAATTTATCTAAATGCAGGTAACTTTGACAATCACTTCCTTTTATGTTTTTTTTTTTTGTTAAACCTTTATTCATGGAGAAATCAGGAAAAATACATCCTTTACATATGAAACACATACATTCATAGTACAGATCTGCAATGGTTGGACGATACCGAGTGGCTGTACTAGCGGGCCTGGTGTCAATGTCAATACACATTATCACATCAATATTCACAGTACACAGTGTGCATTAATACATCCATCGTGAGACCTGATAAGGGCCAGCAATTATAACATTGAGGTCATGTTCGGTGCATCGTGTATCATAGCAGAGCAACTAGTCAACGTGACATAATCATGTCGTTCAGGAACACAATCCAGTCTTCATCGGATAATCTTACAGAGTCAGAACAAAAACGACTCAGACCGCAGCAGGGTAAGCAAAACCCACAGTATTCATCAGATGTTGGGCCCAGCTATATCTCCCCTCGGCATGCAGAGAGCACAGTGTATTACAACCAGCCATGTGTGGTGTGGGAAACAGTCCATGTGCGTGATGATGACACCCCCGTGCATACTCAGAACGCCCGCATGGGGTACCCCACCCGTGCTCCGAACCTCAGTGCCTAGGGAACCCTCATGTCGCAGCTGCGGTGTGGAGTATGTTGTCAGTAGACCCCTTAGTGTTCTCAGGCCAGCCGCATAGCAGTATTATGACTACTCCCGGTACGCAGCAGTAGGGCGGGCGGGGCCCCGCCCGCATCTCCAGTGAGCTATGACCCAATCCCTAGCCAGTTCCCTGTTCAGGACTCCCCTCTCAAACTATCGCCATCAGAGCTCCCACTCTGATTCGCTTGAGACATCCAATAGAGCTGAAGTGGACTCCAGATATCACTAGGCCGACAACGCACTGGCATGAGCTCAGCATAGATATTGTGTTGTTCCTGACAGTACGTCATATCATCAATCCATTCCTTAAACTTCGGAGCCCTGCCCCTCCCCCATCTGCAAGCCACTCTCCTTTTTGCTAATAATAGTGCTACATCCACAAATCTACGATAAGCCTTAGGGACATCTTTAGTATAGCCCAGTATCATCGTGATGGGGTCCAGTGGAACCACACCGTCAGTCATGACCTGAAGCGCCGCGTGCACCTGGGTCCAATATTCCTGAACCGCTCCACATTCCCAAGCAAGGTGGAGAAATCCTGCCCCCTCTGCGCGGCAACGAGCACATCTGTCATTATCCGCTAATTTTAGCCTTAGCTTCCTGGCCGGTGTAAAATAAAATCTCTGTACAAATTTGTAGTGGATAATTTTGAGTCTGCAGCTAGACGAAACATTCGCTGTGACGGAGCAGCAGTATTGCCACTGTTCGTCAGTCACTTCAGTGCCTAGTTCTGAACTCCAACCGGCCCGCGCTCGAGAAGTAGCAGACACTCTGTGCGATCTGATATTGGTGTACAGCTTCGACACCAGGTGTCGGCCATCCGATATCAGTAGCACATGCAGGGGCAGTACCACACCTGGCTCATCCGGAAAGTGTGGAAGGATCTCTCTCATCCCCTGCCTAAGTCTAATGAAATAGAAAGTCTCCAGCGGCGTCGGGGAGCCACTCTGAAATATCTGGTCTTTAGTGCGGAACTGCCCATTGGTGAACATATCCCCCACGTGTTCAATTTGATGCGTTTGCACATCGACCGGAACCCTTGTTCCTGTAACAGGGACAGTTGCGGATGATACGTGAGCGGCATAGCCGGTGAGTAAAGCAAAGGCGCGTCAAGTGCCCGTGCTACTCTCCTCCAGGCGTCCACTGTGCACGTAACTGTGGTAGGTGGTGTCTCAATGTCTCCTGTTCTGCCCTGTAGCATACCATTGAGCGGGAGAGGGTGCACAATCCATTCCTCAGCCGCAACCTGTGGCATGAAGGGCTCAGGATAAATCCATTGGTATGCATGTTGCGCCTGCGCACTCAAGTAATAGGTTTCAAAATCTGGAACGTCAAACCCGCCTTTGTCATATGGCTGCGTCAGGGTGGACCAGGGCAGCCGTGGCTGTTTACCGCCCCAGAACAGTCGCAGTAGTTCTGACCGCAGTCTCTTAAAAAAATATGAGCCCGGGTAGTAGGGTACATTTTGAAAGATGTATAAAAAGCGGGGGAGCACCACCATCTTTATCAATGAGGTCCTGCCCGCCATTGAGAGCGGTAGGGCCATCCATCGTGTTACGTTATCGGCCAGTTGAGAGATAGCAGTACCATAGTTAAGTCTAATCGTTTCCTCTCTATTGAGCGAGATCGTGATGCCCAAATAGCGTATGTCCGAGCTGCACCATTCCAGTGGGAAGTCTAGTTGGAAATGCTGCACCACAGCCGTGAGGGGGAAGAGTTGCGATTTCTTCCAATTAATGTGTATTCCGGAAAGCCTGCCAAAAACAAGGAATTCCCGCAGCAGCGGATTGAGATTCTGTTGTGGGTCTTTCACATAAAGCGTTACATCATCCGCGTAAAGCGATATCCCTATCTGCCTCTGGAAGCAGTTGAATGCACTAAGTTTATGCAACTGTGGAATCCGGCACGCCAATGGCTCAATCGATATGGCAAACAGGAGGGGGGACAGTGGGCACCCCTGCCTGGTTCCCCTCGTGATCGGCATTTGGGAGGAGAGCACCCCATTAATGACAACTCTGGCCACAGGTGCAGTATATAACAGCTCCACCCATGCAATGAATATCTTTGGAAACCCCATCCTGCCCAATATGGCCATGAGGTATTTCCATTCCACCGAGTCAAATGCCTTAGTGGCATCAAGAAAAATCGCAGCCACCGGTATCTCAGGGGCTATGGTGGGGATGAGCGAGAATAGTGTGCGCAGATTGTGCGACGTGGCCCGTCCCGGCACAAATCCAGCCTGGTCCGGGAGCACTATTGTGGTCATGAGTAGCGTCAACCTAGCCGCCAACACTTTCGCCAGTATCTTTGCGTCACAGTTAAGGAGAGATAGTGGTCTGTAAGAGTCAGTATCTAGAGGATCCTTGCCTGGTTTCAACAGCGAGGTAATCGCCACCTCTCTCATCGACCCCGGCAGTCTCCCCACCTCCAATGATTCCTCAAAGACTTCCTTGAGTACTGGCGCCATCGTGTCCACATAACATTTATAAAATTCGGCCGGTAGACCGTCTAGCCCTGCCGCTTTGCCATTGTTCAAGGACAGGATGGCATCCCGTATTTCCTCCATCTCTAGAGGACCTCCAAGGAAGGCCCGGTGACCGTCTGTGAGCCAGCAAAGTGCAATGTCATTCAGAAAGTCCCCGAAATCCACTTCGCCCTCCTGCTGTGTTGAGTACAGGTGCTGGTAGTGTTGTAGGAAAGCCTCCTGTATCCCCCCAGTGTCCTGACATCTCTTGCCCTCCTTAGTGGTGATTTCTAGAATATGAGTGCTGAATCGCTGATGTCGCGTGATGGCAGCTAGAACTTTACCTGGTCGTTCCCCTTCACAATACCTCCTGGCTGTCCAGTATTTTCCCCTGAATTTCACTTCCCTGGCTGCCTCCTCCTCAAACTCCGACAACTTCTCCCTGAAGGCCTGCCTCAGTGCCGGATCATCACCCCCAACCATTCCATCCTCGAGAGCCTTGAGTTCCGACTCCAATCTGGCCAGTGTGCGAACTATGTCCCTCAATATCCCACAGCTTTTAGCAATTGTGACCCCTCTTATAGTGACCTTAAATGCCTCCCAGATCACCTCCACGCTATCCACCGATCCCTTGTTTCTTGGGAAAAAGGCCTCTATCTCTTCACCTAGCTCAGTCTTAAACACCAGATCAAGTAGGGCCGATGGGAACAGACGCCAAGGCGGACGAACCCTATTCAACCCCCGGAACAGCTAGTGTAATCAGAACCGGGCAGTGGTCCGAGTACGTCCTGGGCAAGTGTTCCACCTTGTGTAGTCCACCCCCCAGCCCCCGCGATATAAAGCAATAATCAAGACGTGCCCATGTTTGCGCATGTGCTGTGAAATGTGTGCCCTCTCTGCTCTCAGGATGTGTAAACCTCCAGCTGTCTAGTAAGCCCGCCTCAAGGAGTATCCCCTGTAGTGTATCGCGCGCTTGGACATTGTACTGTCCGCTTCCGTCCGACCTGTCTGCGCCCGGCCTAAGTGCAAGGTTGAAATCTCCACCCCAGATGATGTGTGTGGCATCAATTTCAAGTATGTGCCCCCAAAGCGTCGTGAAAAACCCTGGTGTATCTACATTTGGTGCATAGCAGTTTACAATTACCACAACCTCCGTACCCAACCTTCCCCACAAAACAACGTATCTCCCCTCGGCATCCATCTTCGCCCCAAGTTCCTGAAATGCAAGCGATTTCTTAATCAATACTGCTGTCCCCCTAGCATATGTAGAATACGAAGAGAATTTCCTAATGAGGGCCCATTTACTGGCAAACCGGGGTTCACTTCGTGGACGGAGATGAGTTTCTTGCAATAATGCTATTTGCACCTGATGACGATCAAGATATGCAAGTACATTCCTACATTTCCTCGCGTCATTGAGGCCCCGCACATTCCAAGAAATCACTGATATTCTATTCAATGCACTATCCCCCATCACACGTGATGAGACTCAAGTTAACCAGCTCTCGTATGCGTCCAGCCCACCAACCACCCACAACACCAACCAGTCGCAATGTAACATTTATCTCTTGCAGTTTCCAGACTGTACCCAAGCGTGATCTTTGAGAAACTTCCCCCCCAGACTCTCCTTGGTCAACTCTCGCAAACCAACTGAAACGGAGCAAACGTGCCCAACTGAGAGACAGCGCTCTTGCCACCCCCTCCCAAGAACAGTCCAACATCCCCCTGCCCATGCCTCCCCCCACCCACTGAAGCAACCCCAACTTGCCAGCAATCCATCCCCACCCCCCGCCCTCAAATCCCACTTTCGGAAACAACAGCAAACTAAGAGGGGAACTCCCTTCGAGGGACATCCAAGGTGCGCACCGACTCACCCCCACATCTCCATCCTGCCCCCCATACCTCATAAGGGAGCAGTTAGAGAGGAGGGGCGGTGCCTGGCTAGCATCACCACCTGCAGTGTCATACCCGTCATTAGCATGTCAGTCTCTCACGGCTCCTCCTGTCAGAGAAGAGCCACAGTTTAGTCTACCTGAGTGCGCCGCTGCAACACCACTCTAGTACAGTCTGTTATTAGGAATCAGCTTTCTTCTTGTTCCTCTGGATGATCCTCAGCTTCGTCCTCGTCAGCATTGCGCCGCCCCCCTCCAGCTCGCCTCAGTTTCTTTATGTAATCCTCCACTTGTTGCGGAGTCGTGAAAAAGTAATGCGTGCCCTGATGAGTGACCCTGAGTTTGGCCGGATAGAGGAGGGCATAGTCTATCTGCATATCTCTAAGCTTTCGTTTGACTTCGAGGAACTTCCTACGCTGCTCTTGCACGACGGGGGTGAAGTCCGGGTATATCGAAAAATTCACTCCATCACATGACAAGTGTCTAGTCACCCGCGCCGCTCGAAGCGCAGTGTCGCGATCTCGATAGTTGAGTAGGCGGGCAATTATAGGCCGCGGTGCGGCACCCGTCTTGGGGCGTGGACCAAGGGACCGATGTGCTCTCTCGACAATGAATTGGCTGGAGAAAACGTCCTTCCCAACCGCTGCCAACAGGATTTTCTCTACGTAGTCCTCCATACGACCAGTGTTGGTCGATTCCGGCACACCAAGGACTCGTATATTATTGCGCCGACTGCGCGCCTCCAACTCCTCATTTTTCGCAGCGAGTACCCTCAGTACATTGTCCATCCGTGACAGTCGCGTTTCATGAGACGCCGTTGTGTCTTCAGTCCCCGAGATGCGCCTCTCCGCCTCAACCAGGCGTTCCTCATGTACTTCTATCTTTTGAGCGACGGCATCCATCCTCGACGACAGGCGGTCTACCTTATCAACAATAGTGGCGAAGCCTTGCCTCATCTCCTCCATCATTAACCGCATCTCCGGGGATGGCGACGTGGTAGAGCTGGTTGGAATGACGGGCCCATGCACTCCCCCGCTCTCAGCAGTGTTACGCGTGACTTTCTTAACAGCGGCAGGTTCAAAGGACAGTTTCGGCTGCTTATTATCCTGTTTTCCCATAGCGCTCCTTTTATAGGGCCTGGATACCGCCGGTAAGACACGACTGGTGCAATTCTCCCTACTAGGTGAAGGCCCTGTGTGTGGGTCCAGGCACAGTCTCGAATGAAGCTGCTGGTCAAAGGTTCCTGTGCAAAGGGCTGAATTGTGCGCGGTGTTCCCAACTCGCACCTCCAGCGACCGGTTCTACGGCTCTACTAGCAGACTCTTCTGTGGCCACAATCCTCGCCCCAGGATGTTTTGCAGGAACCCCACATGTGCAACGCCTCCAGTGTCAGAAAGGGGTCAGTGGCAAGCCCTTGATGCGCACTTTCTCTATCGGTTGTCCCCGCAGCGTGTATCCACCGCGTGTGGTCAGAAGGGGCGCTGGGCAGTGGTAGTACCCCCTCCAGCCCACCCCGCCACCTACGACAGGTCTGCGTGTGGGGGAAATGAACCGCACACCGCCACAGTACTCCGGGGTGGCCCGCAATTCCCTCCCGTCAATAGGCGCAACGCAGCTCTCCGCAGCAGTCACGATGCCCCTGGTCCGCCGATCGATCCGATATGCCACATCCCAAACGATCACTCCTTAGCCTTGATATGGCAGCACGCTCCTCACTATGCGGGCGATCGGTTCCCCACAGAGGTCCCGCAGGTGTCGGCAGGGCACAGCAGTCAGTTCCACATACGTTTGCGGCCCTCACTCGAGCAGCTCCGATACCGCCCGTATATTCAGCGCGGGCCCGCCTCACCAGCGCTGCGGCGTGTGCCCTACCTCCCTTCGCAGCTCTGTCTGGGAGATGCGGGTCTCGCTCCGTGGGTGCGCTCCCCGCCCAGGCCTCCGGCAGAGTAAAGGTCGGAAGGATCCGAATATCAGCGCTGTCCCAAGAGGCCCGCAGTGCAGGCCAGCAATCCACGCTCCTCCCCCCCCCGGGAGGCTCAGGCTAGGTGTCCTCTCCCCGCAAGTTGAGGGGGTGCTGGGTGTACTAGTAGCGGGGGGGGATGCGCCATACCTTTCGGCAACGTGAAGTCACTCTGGCGTCCTCAGCTGGACAGGTTCACCGCGGACGCCTCGGCGGCCTTCTTCCTCGTGGCTCGCCCCGGCCTCTCGTGAATGTCCGCCCGGCCAGGCACAGCAGCGGGCTCCAGAGGTAGAGTGCGGTCAGACTTCAAGCAGCACTCAGTCCGCCGTATTGCAGCGCTGGACCTCCAGATTCACACCGATGCCGCTTCCCATCTCTGTGCACACTCGAGCCAATTTGTAGACGGGTAGCTACAGGTTAGGAGGATAAATTTAGGATATTAACAGCCAGGCGGCTGGAGCCTCACAGGAGTGCGGCCATTCAGCTTGTGCGCCCTCTAGCGCCCCCACTTCCTTTTATGTTTACCAACAATAATTCATCTCTAGAATATCCATGCTTTGGATTACAACCAGCAGCCTTTCTGGCCAGGCCGCCCTCGGGATGCGGACTGGCGCAAACGGGCCAATGTTTTAGGTGAACATTTTAGGCTATCGTAGACAAATGATGAGCAAAGGTTAAATAATGTGACTCTGATGTACAATTTTATATCAAGAGTCAACAATAGCATTTTACAGAGCAACTGTTACTCTGGTTTTCACTAATTATTTAGCGCTATTTGATAATTATGAACAACATTTTGGGAGATGCTTAGTCATTCCAGCCTAGATTCTTCATTTCAAATTGTATGCAGACAACATTAAGGAAGGTAAGGCAAAGTTATTTCTGGCAATCCAAGGATAGCATTTGCCATTACCAAACTTGACATAAAAATATGTCATCAAGCAGAATAGTTTTCTCGGTACTGTGTGATATGCCTATTTTTCGAGATTGACAGGTTTACTTTTTTGTGTCATGTGGATGCTCCTGGGTTACTATTATCAATACTTTCATTAATATCCCACAATGATGGAGAGAAAGGAAGCAGCCTGAGGGTATCTGCGATCTATTTGAATCCCCTCCATGGAAGTTTTTCTTCAAAATAAGCCCACTTACCTATGACTTTTTGAATATTCTTTGCTTTGCTGGTCTTCATCGAGTCACTGCTGTCAAATGCAGCACTTTGGAACTCTTTATTCTTTTAGATAGTTCCTGTCTGATGGTGATTAGTGATATCTGATTCGTGATTCACACTACATCTGGACCGGCTCCTTAGAGTTAGCAATAGCCTAACACTAGGGAGGATACCAGCGACTGCAATCTCACCTGTTATATTTGGTCCTGTTGGTACTGTTGGACTGGCTCCTGAGTTGTCTCCTACAAAGATCCAAGGAGGATGCACCAAAGGCCTCCAGCTCTTATAGTCATCAGCAGCTTGATTGATCACTATGAGCTGATGCACCAAACCACCACAACCATCTCCACCACAAGGCATCTCTGTGACTTAGGTTTATTGTCTGATTGTATTCCCTTTGTGGCTGCTGTGATCCAACCCACACAGAAGAGAAACAATCCATTTAGATTGATAATTATATTTAGATGCAAAATCACTCGTAGTACGTTTCATTGTCTATGCTCTTCAATAAAATACATTTTTGGGTGGGTAAAATAACACATATAATTGCCAATAGCTAATATTAAAAGTGAAATACTCTCTGGTCTAATCTAAAATGTGAAATACATGTTTTGCAAGCAATGGCCAAAGGGGAATTACACAAGTGAGTGAATTGGTGAAGTGGGATTACCAAAAACCCCTCTCTCGATATGTGTGAATGATAATAGGGTATTCGTCTGGATCAGTACTTTAAATCGAAATATAGAAGTGCAGGTACTCAATTTTTATAGTACTTGTTTGCTCCTGAGAAGTGTCAGTACTCTCTCATTAAATGTTTTGCTGCAGTAAGGAGAAGTGCAGGTACTCTCCCTCTGAAATTTGAGAAGTGCAGGTACTCAGTACCAGACAGTACCTGCCCATTTAAAGCAATGGTCTAAATAAAAACTCAGAATTTTTTTTATTAAAAAAATGAAACATGATTTTGATATAATAACTATAGCTATTTCAAAACCTACATTTGTACAAACTATTTTTACTTTGACGCACAAACTACCTATTTCTAGGTTATCTGCTGCTTATGAAATATGGATGAAGGATTCATTAGAATGGGTGAAACATGATCCAAAACCTGAATGTACACAAAGCATGTTTACTGTATACACACACCGTGTCGGAATTAACCATCTTTTGTGTGGCCCTGATAGGTTTCATTTTCCGATGCCCCGCCCACTTACGCTTACGCTTATGAGTTAGCATAATGTGTCTAACTAATGATATATTCATTTATGCATTTACGTTTATATTCTCTTCCTCGTTATTCATTTATGCGTGTGATATTATTCAGTTTTCTTAGCTTAGCTTGTGTGCCACCATTTTGGAGTGCTTCTTTCTGAGTGCGAGTCGCACTCGCTCATTCCCCCTCCCGTAGGAATAGGAAAAACCCTGAACGCAGCAGTTCTCGTTTCTTGGCTAACTGTGATCGAAACTAATAACAAAACTCCTAATCAGTACTGTTCTCATGCGCTGGAGATGCTGAGGCCCGGCTCCGTGGCCTTGGGCAAAGATAACCAAATGTTGCTATTGCAGGTGCAGATGCCTCTTGTGTGAGGCCATTGTTCGCCCTCTCCGGGGTCCAGTACTTTTCCAGTATGGGCTTGTTTTACGTTGCTGTACCATGTTATAATGTATTGCTGTGATGAGATGGGTCAGTCCTCTCGGCGCACTCTTAGGGGTGAGGTCGGACAGGGCCCTCTCATATGGGAGTTTGTGGCCTAATAAAATACTTTGTTTATTCTTCTCCACTGTCCGGCTGACTTATTACTTGGTAATTATATGTGAGTGCGGTAAGTCACTCGGGTGGATTTGAGCCACGCTTATCAGATCGCGCCCGAACAGGGACCCCGCGATAAGGATCTTTCTCACCCGTAAGTGGGTAGCAGAAGACCGGGGACCCTCTGGTCGGCACAGTGGGTCTGGGTACCCACTTTGATGCCGAGCTTGGTTCTCACAGCCCTGCCCCACCCTGCTGATCGGGAGAGGTCCCGGTTCATGATCCTGCGCCGGGGTCCGGAAGGCAGAACTTTGGAGCTGACTGTGTTGGTCCCAGCAGCCGGCGGTGGAGAACGGTAGAGGTCGGTACCGCGTACAGAAGGTGAGTGGTCTGACTGTTGATTGAGGGAGCTGGGATGCTCCAAGAGGCCGGTGTGTCTCCGAGACCGGTGCGTCTCTAGTGGTTGGGGGAGCCTGTGTGCTCCTGGGGCTAGTGTGCTCCGGGGAACTCAGAGTGCGAGTGGTGCTCTGACAGACTTGGCGGAGGTTGGGTGGACGTTTGTTTGTGGTCATCCGACCGGATGGTACTGCGGTCGAGGTGTGGCTCATTGCGAGTGGACTCTGGGACTCACTCGAACCCCTAGCGTGTGTGGTTCGTTGAGAGCGGGTCCCGGGTCTCCCGTGGTAAAGTACGCAGCAATCTGTAGTGCCGCCCGGGTGACGGATGTGTTCCCCAACCTCGGAACAGCAAGTGTACTGTTCGGTCTGCGGTAGGGTCCAGATTCCCCAGGACTTGGTCGACGGGCCTTGTCCCATTTTGGTAACACGTGTTTGGCAGGGATTTGACGCATAGGAAGCGTGAATATATGTGTGTGTGTGTGTGCGGTCTGGGTGTCGGTGAGGTGGTGAGTGTGAACTTTGTGTTGGTGTGATATTGAGTGAGTAACGATGCCATGTTTCAGTAAGCTACGGTTCCTCGGGTGCTGCTGCGGCGCCTCAGACACTAGATTGGCTGAGAGCCAACCCGCCCCAGTGGAGGGCTCACCTAATTTTGAGATGTATGTTAAACATGGATTGACTCCGATTTTGTTTAATACTTTGTGGCACAGATATACTAAGGGAAATGTAGATTTACAGTGGCCGTTGACTGGTTCTTTCGATGTGGCGAAACTGGATTATTTGCAGGACAGATTATTTGCTAAGCGTAGCCGTCAGAGTATGTTTGATTCCTTGAGGATGTGGCAGAAAGAAGTAAGGGAACGACAGATTAGAGAGGAGAAAGTGGCTCAGAAGAGAGCAGCTCAGACGATGGCACAAAAGGCGAGAGAACATACTAAGAAAGAGAATGAGAAACAGATCGAGCGCACAGATAGACTTCATAGGTTACAGACGGATAAAAGCTATGTAGTAAGAGAGGAAGAGCAAGATGAGATGGAGGACATTTTGAATGCTCGGCCCCCTCCTCCGTATGCTCCGCAATCATTGTTGACAGGCTCTGCTTCCCCTGCGGTGGTTTCAGTTCCACAAACTGTTGCTCCTCCCTTGTCCGGCACCCCCGCTTCCTCTGTTTCGGCCCCTGCTTTGTTGAGAGATGTTGAACAAACTTTGGGGCATATTACCAAGCAATAGCGATAATTATCGCTATTGCTTGGTTAGAGACAAAATTTTACCGCTAAGCTGCGGCAATTTTTATCGCAGATAAACCTTGGTATTACCAAGGTTTATCGCAAATGCGATAAAAAACGGCCGCAATGCATGAATATCGCTGAAAAGTCAGCGATATTCATGCATTACTGAGCTAATGCTCTTAGCCATGTTATCCACCTCCCATTGGATAACATGGCTAAGAACTGCTCAGGGCAGGTGTTAGCTTTTGGAGATATTCGCGCTTAGCGTGAATATCTCCAAAAGTTGGTAATAGGAGATAGCGATGTTAGCGACTGTTTCCAGTCGCTAACATCTTGGCACGCCCACTTTGCATATCATTAGTGATAAATATCACTGACATGCAAAGTGGGGCCCAAGATGGTCGCTATCTCCTACTAGCTGTCGCTAACTGGTGTTAGCGACAGCTAGGTAATAGGGAGATCATGTTATCTCCGCTTTCTTGGCTTTTAAAGCCAAAAAAGCGGAGATAAACCCCCTTGATAATATGCCCCTTTGTCTTCTGTCACCTCTTCTTTGACTACGCCCTTGGTCTCTTTCTTTGTGGCGAGCTCACCTGCCCCCTCTGTGATCTCTTCTGCGCTTCTTACTGTTTCTGCTGGCGCTACACCCCAAGGTGACTTGACGACCCCGACTCGAGGTGCCGGAAGTGGGCTACTTACCCAAGTACGTAAGTTGCTTACACGCTCTACTGTTGGGCTGGACGAAAAAACGATAGTGGCCAATCAGGCTTGTCAGTGGGTTAGGAATCCTATTTATGCACTGGAAGACATCTGGTCCACTATGAAGGATTATGAGCCTCTGATACAGCAGCATGCTTTATGGCATATGTCAACAACGCTGATAGAGTTGTGGGAACAGGGTTAGGGTGGAACGGCGCCCCAGGTTCTTTATGACATTAAGGACAGAGCCTATAGGGCAAATACTAGTATGAGTAATATATTGCAGAATGTGCGGACTCTGCTGGAATATAGAAATGCATTGCCGTCCGCGGGAGGGCAATATTTTCTTGGAGCGCATCCAATGCGCAAAGTTCACCCTATTTTCCATCCTGAAGTGCCTGAAGTGGTAGACCAAGTAACTCATAATGTGACCAGAGCTCGTGTGG
Organism: Lissotriton helveticus; assembly: GCF_964261635.1. Lineage (NCBI taxonomy): Eukaryota > Metazoa > Chordata > Amphibia > Caudata > Salamandridae > Lissotriton > Lissotriton helveticus. Next base: position 260,871,655 of record NC_136067.1, read on the forward strand.
AGGCTCGTTTCCAGGAACAGTGGGTATGCACGCCTTGGAAACGGAGCGGGGTGTTGGCGCTGAAGGCGCAGTTGCCTGACTCTAGAAAAAACCCAACTGCTTATTACAAAGAGTTGACGGAAGCAGCTTCCTCGACAGTCATGACTTTAGCTGACATAGAATTGTTCTTTGGATTACTGGTTCCGGTGGATGTGTGGAGACTGGTGAAGGGTACGGATCATGCGGAGGAATTGGGAGGTACTTGGGAGGAATTAAAGGACTGGGACAAGGAACGGAAGCCAGGAGAAAAACCGAAACCTGAGATCTTAGCATTACCGGGGCGAATAATAAAATATATGCACTCTCTTATTCCTCCAAAGAAGGTGGATTGGGATAAGTTGACTGCATGTAGGCAGAAAAAGGACGAAGCGGTTTCAGATTTCTTCGCACGTTTCGAGGAAGCCTTTATGGATTTTAGTGGCCAGGATCTCTCTCAGGATAAGGGCTTACGACTTTTCGTTAATAGGTTCGTAACGAATTTGTTACCAGAAATATCGGCTAGATTACAAGCATCGGAGAGTATGTGGACGACGTCCACCCCCTCTGGTATTCTGAGTATGGCTCAGTATTATGAACATAGAGAGAATGAGAACAAAGACAGGCAGGAAAAGAAAGCCAAAGATTTGGAGAAAAGGGTGTTGCTGCAGCAGGTATCGAAGGGTCGGGGACTTGGAGCCCCACCTATGGTAGCGGGTCGAGGTGGAAGTAGTTATGGAAGGGGAGAGAAGAGAGAGCGTTTGGGGCAGAATCAGTGTGCGAACTGCAAACAGGAGGGGCATTGGTGGAGGGATTGTCCAGAGCTTTGGTCCAATGCTGGACCAGGCAGGGGCAGAGGTTGTGGTGAATTTCGCAGGGATGACAGACAGTCTGACGAAGGAAGGCGGCCAGGGAGAAATTGCTTTGACGAAGAGAGGGACAGACAACATTTTCAAACTGAAGGTGACCATGGCAGAGACAGACAGTACTACAATGACGCATATGCATTGGATGATTTGACTGGTTTCTCCCATAACTAGAACAGCGTAGGACAGAGCATGGGACCGGTTTCTGTGGATGTTGATCAACGAGGACCCTATGTGACTGCGGATTTGTTGGGGTCCCCTCAGAAATTTTTGGTGGACACGGGTGCTATGAAAAGCTCTGTAGCACGTTCTCAGGTCCCAGGGGCGGCTCTGTCTGGCAGGAATAATGTTTCCGTAGGGTTCTCAGATACTCCGGTAATTACCCCCATATCTAAGCCTCTTATACTTACGATTGGTCCTTTCACTGTTGACTCTCCTTTCCTTTTGACTTCGCATTGTGGCGAGAATTTGCTGGGTTTGGATTTGTTGAAAAGGTTGAATGCCACCATTTATTGTTCCCCGGACGGGGTGTACGTCACTATGGGTCCTACTGTCGCGCATGCACAACAGTGTTTCTCAAAAGACAAGCCTCTTCCGGCTGAGTTTGTGCGGATTCCAGAGACTTTGTGGGCCAGTGGTGATACTGATGTGGGAAAGATGGATATTGCCCCTGTGTCCATCAAGGTTAAGGTGGGAGCCCGATTGCCACGAATACCGCAGTACAAGATATCTAGGGATGGTGAAAAGGCTTTGCTACAAATAATACAGGATTTGATATGGTCAGGTGTAGTGGAGGAGACAGACTCTAACATTTGTAATAGTCCCATTCTCCCGATCCTTAAGATGCCCTCTGCTGATGCAAGTGATGGTGCACCTGATGTCTATCGATTTGTGATTGATTTACGCCACATTAATAAGGTGGTTGAGCCCCAATATCCGGTGGTCTCTGACATTACCACGATTTTGACAATGATCCCTCCCACAGCCAGATATTTCTCTGTTTTAGATTTGAAAAACGCTTTCTTTAGTATCCCGGTACACCCTGACAGCCATTATCTTTTCGGATTCTCATTGGCTGGCCGCAGCTTCAGATTTTGTAGAATTCCTCAAGGCTATACTGAGAGCCCCAGCATTTATAGTCAGGCTTTGAAGGTTCAATTGGATGATTTGGAACTCCCCAAGGGCAATGTTTTATTGCAATATGTCGATGATATTCTCATAGCATCTGACACCGAAAAGGGGTGTCGAGATGCCACAGTTCAACTGTTGCACCATTTGGCTCGACATGGTCACAAAGTGTCCCTTCCTAAATTTCAATACTGTCGACAGGAGGTTACCTACCTAGGTCATCTTCTATCGAAGGAGGGGAGGAGGTTGACACCGGAGCGCATTAAGGCGATAACTAACATGGCTGTACCTAACAAGCAGCGAAAGGTGCGCGCGTTCTTGGGCATAACCTCGTATTGTCGCCAGTGGATACCTAATTATGCCTTACTAACCAAACCCCTTCTGTATTTGACTACTAAGGAGGTGCGCGGACCCCTACCCTGGACTCCAGCATGTCAAGAAGCTTTAGAGTCACTAAAAACTGCTTTGTGTTCTGCACCTGTTTTGGGAAATCCTGATTACCAGAAGCCTTTTGTGCTTTATGTACATGAGGCGGAAGGTTGCGCGTTGTCTGTCCCAACTCAATGTTTTGGAGGGAAACAGAGACCTTGCGCTTATTTTTCTGCTATGCTTGACAATGTGGCGAGAGCGTTGCCGAGCTGTCTAAGGGCTACAGCGGCTGCTGCGGTCTCAATTAGACAATCGGTGGGGATCGTGCTGGGTTCAGATCTCACAGTAATGGTACCGCATGCTGTGGACATTTTATTGAACAGGACGCAGACGCAGCATTTAACTAGTGCTCGTCTTACTGGTTATGAGATGACATTATTCGCACCCCATGTTACGATTAAAAGATGTGCCACTTTGAACCCGGCCACGTTGCTACCCATCCCTTCAGATGAAAAGGACGATGAAGCCCATGATTGCTTGTTTCGGACAGAGTAGGAGACGAAGGGAAGGATAGATTTACCGGACACCCCCCTCGATGATCCCAACGGGGAGCTGTATGTTGACGGTTCCTGTTTTAAACTTGCGGATGGTACCTCAACTGCAGCATATGCAGTAACAACATTGAAAACAGTGGTGGAGACTTCCACTCAGCCCAAGCTGCAGAAATAATAGCATTGATGCGAGCATGTGAACTGAGTGAACCGAGTGAAAGACTGGACGTGAATATTTACACTGACAGCCAATACGCCTTTGGCGTGGCTCATAGTTACGGGCGACTGTTGGCAGAAAGGTTTTTTTTGACATCACACGGACAAAGGATCCAGAATGGTCCGTTGATATTACGATTATTGACAGCATTGACACTTCCCAGACGATTGGCTGTGATTGGCTGTGATCAAATGTAGTGCACACAAAGCGGTGGTGGATGATGTAGGACGGGGCAATGCATTTGCAGATCAGACAGCTAAGGAGACAGCTAGGACAAAACTCCCACGAATGTTTGTGGCAGGGCCAGCTAGGTGGGTACCAGACGTTGACATGTTTATGAATACTATACAAAGTGTGCGGAACATACAAGAAAAAGCGACTGAGAACGAGTTGAGGACATGGAAGGATGGTGGGGGGCGGTTGGACCAGGATGAGTGTTGTACGGATGTGTCAGACAAAAGACGATGGTTACTCCCGGACACATATGTTCTCCCAGTGGTGACAATGGCTCATGGGCCAGCTCATATTAGTGCGAAGGGAATATGTAAATTACTAGACCTAGTGTGGAGTAATAAGAACATTTCCAAGGTGGCAACCCATATAGTGCAGCAGTGCATAGTCTGTTTAAGACATAATCCTGGAAAGGGAACACCTGTACCGGTTGGCAACTTTGCTCCTCCTTCTTTTCCTTTTGAAGTGATCCAAATGGATTATATTGAAATGGAGAGAGTAAATAACTTCAAATATGTCCTGGTGGTGGTATGTTCCTTTAGTAGGTGAGTGGAGGCTTTCCCAACCAAGGACTGCACGGCTATCTCAACAGCTAAGATGTTGATAAAGGAGTATTTCTCCCGCTACGGATTGCCTCGGGTGATCTGGAGCGATAACGGCACATCTTTTAATGCTGAATTGATGAAAAACATATGTAAGGGACTACAAATAACACAGAAATTCCATGCAGCACGACACCCCCAGGCTGCGGGTTTAGTAGAGAGGTTCAATGGGACATTAAAGTTAAAAATGGCCAAGATACAAGAGAGTACAGCGTTACGTTGGCCAGACACACTCCCCCTGGCTTTGCTTTCCACTAGAGTGACAGTCAATTCTAAGACAGGTGTCTCACCACACAAGGTTATTTTCGGCCGCCCGGCCAACGTGTGGGGTGTTCCTAGACCTAAATGTTTCTCGGAAATAGAATACCCTTTGTTGATAGATTACCTGTATGCTTTGACTAAAGATCTCCGTTCTGTTCATCAACAGGTAGCAGACACCCTGAAGCCGCGGCCGGAGGGGCCAGGACACACCATACAGCCCGTGGATTGGGTTGTTGTGAAGAAGTACCAGCGGAAGTCCTGCTTGGATACAAGGTGGTAGGAGCCAAGGCAAGTCCTACTTACGACCCGCACCGCACTCCGGATACAGGGTCGCAAGGCGTGGACGCATGCGTCTCATGTGAAGCGCGTCCCACTGCCACTGCCATATGACGAATGGGTGAGAAACAGCATCGCTGACGATGAATGTGAAGCAGTTCCTCTGTACATACCCTTCTCGGATGCTTTGTTGAGGGGTGAGGAGCCGGATCAAAGGGGAGAGAGGCCGACTCTGATTGCAAGTGGTGAGGCCTCTCCTAATAACAGTGAGCAAACATCAGCGGATGAGTCCCCTGCCATTGAGCCCCCCATTCTGTTCACAGACCCAGAGGTGCGAGTGAGCACTCGTTATAATCTGCGGCCCAGAAAGGAAAAGAAGGAGAACTGAGCACTGGAAGAAGGGCTGAGATAGGGATTAGAGGAGAACAGTGCTGAAGTATAGTTAAGCGTTAGGGATGGACTGCTGCAAGAGCCCTAGTGCACTGTTGAAACATTGTTAAGCGGGACATTAGGATTGTGTCTGGGCCCGGATTAAGTGCTCTTGAGTTGCAAAAGCTGTGCGACTCCGTCGTGGGATTAGGGAACAAACAATAGAAGCCTGCCTGTGAGGCTTTAACGGACACAGGGAGAAGATCCCTTTTGAGGGTGAAGAACCACTCTGGCCGGCTTCGGAGTGCCTGTGACTGTTTGATTACCTTTTTAGTTTAGTTTTGGACTTTTAGTTAGGGAACATGTATCCCTTTGGTAGTCCCATTCCCGAGGAGGAGCAGCCTTTTGCAGCTCCTCGTAGACCAGAACCGGACTCTCCATGGTCCGCTCTGCCACGAAAAGGAAAAATAGCGGTCATTGTGATATTCATCATTGTATTTCTAATAATTCTTGGAATACTGTTTTTCCTGGATGAAGCTTATCCTGTTCATGCGTTTATCCCTACTTCTTCTGTCCTTCCTGAACACAATATGGTTACTGTTGATTATGGTGAACAATGTTTGCGAAAAGGCTACCGGGATAATGTTTTTATCAAGACTCTACATCATGCCCATGCCGTGTATAATGTGACAGATTGTTGGGTTTGTGGGTTGCTCCCTTCTGCTGCACACAAAAAGGATAGATTGCTGGCACTCCCTTTAACACCTGTGAATAGTTGTGTGGGTTGGTACACCTTAATTGGCATGGTGAAATTCTTTCAACAACCTGATTTTCTGGAACCTCGATTCTCTAGAAAAGGATCGACTTTGACAATGCGAGTACGCCCTATGCCCACCTCTTCCCTTGGACAGTTGTTTACTGACGGACGTTTTGATCAGACATTTCTGGAAACATGCTCAAAGAAAGTGGGATGCTTTGTGACTTCTAATGATACTGACAAAGTCAGGGAGAGGTTTCTTCAGTTGAACTCTTCTCTGGCTTATAGACACCCTCCTGCGACAAATAGTAGTAGTCATTCTTTGGTACCCCTGGCAGTTGTTGGGCCCTCACCATTTTTCTGTATCCTGGGGAGGGGTCCTATGAAGGTTGGGAACAGCTCCTGCAATGTGACTGCTTCGATTCGCCTGCCCCTTAGTCCTTCTTTAGTCACTCCCCCGAATATTTACTTTGTTTGTGGAAGAAAATGGGTACCTGTGGTTGCCCGAGGGTTGGGGTGGGGTCTGCTATTTGGCTTATTTGCTTCCTCCTGTATATGTAGCACCCTCAGACTATCATAAGACCCATCGTCGGTTTGCTATAATGCCTGGACAGCGTGAAAGGAGGGCACTTCAGGTTGAGGATGTAGATCAGACCGACACTTCTTTGCAACAATGGACGGATTTTTCTAAGCATGGGCGTAAAATCCGTTCCGCTCGCAGATTTTGCGGATTTTTGGTAAATTCGCAATCCGCAAACTCTCGCGAACTTGCCGAAAATTCGTAAAATCCGTGCGAAGCGGATTTTTTGCTTGGTCGCACTTGCCAACTAGAATACTATACAATTGCGAGATTGCAAAATTTGCAATTTCGCACAAGAAATCCACCAGCAGGCAGCATAAACCTTGAAAATTATGATTTTTATCAGAATAACTCCTCAGGTTGACATTTGCCTGCACTTTTTCTTTGCAAGGAGTCCATTTTGGGGGGTGGGGTGGGAGGAAGGAAGTGCCCCACAGTCTCCAACTTCCTGTTCCTGTCCACCAGGCTCCTCCCAGTGCTTTCTTCATGTGCTGGTCACTTTGATTTGGATCTTGACCTGGAAGGATTACTTTTGTGGATGCTGCTGGATATTTGGATTTTTGCAAAACTGAAAGCACTCAGCAGGTGCAAAAGTTCAATCTTATCATTAGTAACCATTCCCTGTAGTGCTTCCTATGGGGCCCCTTCAGAGTTCATTTGCCTACTTGCAACTGTTCTATGACCCTGCTCTGACCCTCACAGCAGGCTCAGAGAATAGCTACAAGTATACAACAAAGGTCCTGTTGAAAAAATTACACTGCAACAGAAAGCAATTACAGACAAAACTGAAAGCACTCAGCAGGTGCAAAAGTTCAATCTTATCATTAGTAACCATTCCCTGTAGTGCTTCCTGAGGGGCCCCTTCAGAGTTCAGCAAATTACAGATAAGGAAGCAGGTGCCAGCCAGACTGGAAGTTTAAATTCAGTGACACATTCATCAACCCCAAATTAATTCATGTCAGTTGAAGTAGGGCAGGTGTGCTTGCTTTTTTTCACCGCCATAATCTACAGTGATAAACCAACCAGAGGGTGGCAGTGATGTACCAGAGGGTGGCATGGGTGTACCAGAGGGTGGCAGTGGTGAAACAGAGGGTGCTGTGAACCTGTGATGATGAACCAGATGTAGAAACAACATAGTCGCGGCCGTTGCTAGCCGACAAGTAAGTTCGCAATTGCGAACTGGTACAGAACCCTCGCAAACTGGCAGAAATCCTTGCGAACACACAAAAAAAAAAAAATTCGCGAGAGTTCGCGGATTTTGCGGATTGCGAATCCGTAAATACGCAAGTTCGCGGATTGTCAATCCGTAAAATCCGGCCATTCTTAGATTTTTTTAAGGGTTTACTGCCGTTCTGGGGTCCCATATTTAACAGTAGGGCTATTAGGAGACTGTCAAGGGTGATGAAGAAAGTGGTGAATACTGAGGCAGACATTGCAGCTAATATGTCTGTTGAGATGCAGGCTATGAGATTACTTACGATCCAGAATAGGATGGTGCTTGACGTCATCCTTGCAGATAGGGGTGGAGCTTGTCGCGTCATCGGGATGTCTTGCTGCGTGTATATTCCTGACTCGGCTCCCACTGTTAACTTAGCTGTACAGAAACTTCATAGATTAGCGACTGAACTTCATCAAGACACTGGTACTTGGTCATTACAGACATGGTTGTGGGGTGTTTTCTCCTCTTGGGGCCTTGGGGCTGGAAGATTTTGATGGGTGTTGTAGAAGTAGTGGGTATAATGCTGACTTGTTGCCTATGTGTTTATTGCCTTCCCCTTGTTGTTCTATGTGTGCCAGCAATTCGCGAGTTCCTAAGAGACCAACACGCCAGTATCCTGTTTCCAATGATTTAGAGCTCCATGATGTTCACTGGTTGATGCTTATTGATGATGATATTTTTGATTGATATGTTGCCCCGTCCCTAGTATTTTGTGTAAAGACACTACCTTTTAGCTAATAAAGGCTACGCCCATGTTAGCCACATAATGCTAAAAGGAGGGTCTGATAAGTTTCATTTTCCGATGCCCCGCCCACTTACGCTTACGCTTATGAGTTAGCATAATGTGTCTAACTAATGATATATTCATTTATGCATTTACGTTTATATTCTCCTCCTCGTTATTCATTTATGCGTGTGATATTATTCAGTTTTCTTAGCTTAGCTTGTGTGCCACCATTTTGGAGTGCTTCTTTCTGAGTGCGAGTCGCACTCGCTCATTCCCCCTCCCGTAGGAATAGGAAAAACCCTGAACGCAGCAGTTCTCGTTTCTTGGCTAACTGTGATCGAAACTAATAACAAAACTCCTAATCAGTACTGTTCTCATGCGCTGGAGATGCTGAGGCCCGGCTCCGTGGCCTTGGGCAAAGATAACCAAATGTTGCTATTGCAGGTGCAGATGCCTCTTGTGTGAGGCCATTGTTCGCCCTCTCCGGGGTCCAGTACTTTTCCAGTATGGGCGTGTTTTACGTTGCTGTACCATGTTATAATGTATTGCTGTGATGAGATGGGTCAGTCCTCTCGGCGCACTCTTAGGGGTGAGGTCGGACAGGGCCCTCTCATATGGGAGTTTGTGGCCTAATAAAATACTTTGTTTATTCTTCTCCACTGTCCGGCTGACTTATTACTTGGTAATTATATGTGAGTGCGGTAAGTCACTCGGTTGGATTTGACCCACGCTTATCAGCCCTCTCCCAGATTTTTCCTTCTGTAGCTGAACCCGTTTTTTGTTGGCCTCTGCACCTTTACTCCTGCTAACCATGATAAAGTGCTTGTAATCACCCTTTTAAATATGATACAAAGGGCATATGCCTGATCGGCATATTTAATTTACTTGTAAGTTCCAAGTATATGGTAAAAAGTTTTCCAGGGCCTGTAAAATTAAACGCAACAAGCATTGTGCCATCCACTAAAGAAGCACTGTAAACATCTCTACAGGTCTGCCATTGCAGCCTGGGTAGGCCGTTTCAAAGTGCAATTTCAAGCTAGCAATATAAACCCTCTGCCAGGCTTAAGTCTTCCTTTTCGATACATTCCTCACGAAGGCCATTCATGCCCAATGGACAGGATGCATAGTATTTCGAATATAGACATATATGTTTAAAGCTCCTGGCAGTTAAAAAGCTCCAAAGTCATATTTGTTTCACTGGAGCAAGGCTGGCTCTTCAACAGGGAAATACTGGGTTATTGTCATGAGCCACTCACCTGAATCACAGGTGATTCCTCTGGGGAGATGCTAAGCCACCCGTATCTCTTATGATTGTTTCTCAGCCTAAGCTGAGTTACTAGGACTGGCAATTGACCCCAAAGGGAAGGACAGATGGGACAGAGAGAGGGAAACAATGTGGGTATTTGTTTTCTGGGCTTCACTTTACTTCCTGGAATGGGTGGACCACCTTACTGCAAGGGATCCCTTCGGAGTCGTATCAGCTCTGCTTTATGGGACGTTCTGCTTGTAACAGGAGATTAATGGTATTACTGATAACCCCGTCAAACATTAACATTCATGTGAACCTCCTTCTATAAAACATATACCTTACTAGATACAACTTCACAGTAAGACACTTCAAGGTTCACAGACGTTACAATCTTGATTATATTTAAGAATGTCCAAAACCTTTATACGACTTGAGACTATTTTCCTTAATACCGCAGCTGTTCTAACCAAACTGGATAGTCTTTGGAAGAATATTGGCAAATAAAAGAGTACCAAATCATTTGTTCCTTAGAGCGATTGAGGGGCTTCTCCTCGCTTGAGGTTAGTCTTAAGAGTCTCTGAAACTTGGAATTTGTGTACTACATAGTTAGGGTGGCACTGCTTACCACGTCTTAAAAGCTTAGATCTTACCTATGTCCTTTTTGCTTGTTTTCTCCGGGTGTCCTTGAGGGTTCAGGCTGGCTTCTGTAGAAGCGTCTTAGGTTCCAGGATTGAAGCAGGTAAGTGTTCAGTTTGCTTTCTGAGTGGGAATTCATGGTTTGAGCAAGTGATGGCTTGAAGGTGCAGCTTCACTGAAAGAGATGAAGCCAAGCAAGATCTCATGTGTGGGGCGCGGTAATTATAGCCGTGCCCCAGAAATGGTAACCAGACTATGTGTTGCCAGGATCTCGTGCACATGCCACGGCTGAATCCCAAAGGTGGGAAGAGTGGGTTGCTGTTATCCTGCACTCTGGGACACAAAATAGGAGGCCAAGTGACTGAAGGTGGGACATATTTGGACGCACTAGGACTGTAAGGGGCTGTTAGATATGGGGGATGCAATAAGAAAGTAGAACCTGGGGGCTGCAGGGATCTTCAGGAGAAAGCTAAGAGTACAACAAGCGCACCCTGAGTAGGTACATGCTGAGAGTGCCTCAACAGTTACACAACAACACCTTATAATATCTGATAGTGGTGCAGGCGCAGCTAGAAAATGAATCAAGGATTTATTTTAATTGCAATCCAACTCTTTCTTACTCATAACCCACCATATGTGGCCAGCCCCTGCTGTGCACTGACTTTGCTATTTTTTGACCAGGTTAGATCTGAATGACTAAGTCATAGTCATTGAAAATTGCATCAACCACAGTTGCCTGGCTGGGATTGTCTTGGCTGTTGTAAGAAATTGGTGATTTCCGTGGTCATTTAGAAGAGGGTCACTATGTGTTTATCATCTAGAAGATAGTATCTCCACTCCTTGAAAACAACCTGCTGAAAATGACCATCCTTTGCATAGTATTCCCCCAGATTTTTTGCCTTCTTTTGCTGAACCTCTTTTTGCTGGTCATATGACTCTGAACACTTTACTCCTGCTAACCAGAGGCAAAGTGATTGAGCTCTTCTTTTTAACATCTGGTAAAATTGGCATATACCAAATTGGCACATTTGATTTACTTATAAGTCCTTAGTATAAGGTACTACATGTACCCATGGCCTATAAATTAAATGCTGCTAGTGGGCTGTAGTGCTCATTGAGTTACCCGCTACAGTAGCACGCCTCCAGGACGCCATTGCTGCATGGGTGTTCAGTTGGTCTGGCAAAAAAAAACTTTAGTGAGCCGTAAGCCTTCTTTTTTAATGCTTATTACTCACTCCTGAGGTAGTACCTAAATGTCCAAAGTGGATGGTGCATGATATTGAAAAGGTAGGGCATACATATTTAATGTTTTAAATGCCGTGACATTAAAAAAAAAACTCCAAAGTCGTTTTTTAGGTCTCGGCCTGAACCAGCGCATGCGCTAAGCTGGTCGAGACTTTAGTAGGTGCTCTGAGAAATGCTGGTGATCGGATCCCTATCACGCGCACAAGTGCACGTGTGACGTGCACAGCTGCCTCGGGTGCTCTCACTTTTGCTGCAAAAGCATGTGCTGTTGCTGAGCCCTTGATCACGATCACTTTCACTGCCGCGCGGCTGTGTGCCTTTCACGGCTGCGTGGCTTTTTTAATGTTTGTTATGCTTCACTTTATAAGGGGCCAATGTTATACTAAGATAATGCTGAGGATACACAGCCTTTGTAGCTGTATTGTTAAATTTACGAAGAAAGGCTCCGTCTTAAAATAATTTTTCATACGTTCTATAGCATTTCCAAGGTCTAAAAATCTGGTCTTTTTTTGGAGGAGAGTTGTTACCATGTGCTTCCTGTTACATCTGCAGTCCGGTCCACGAACCAAGGAGTCGGTGGCAACATATTATGGTACAGTAAGTCTCTTTTATTTATATTCGATCCACAAATACATGTGAACCAGCGACAATCAGCCTTTACATACGCAGGCCTCCCTACTACCATCAGCCCCGTGACCTTATGCTGCAGTAATGCGCCAGGCTTTGTCCTTCGATGCCCACTGAATCAAAGCTGAATTTTAAACCGTATCCGGGGCTTGCAAGAGAGGAATGCAGCCCCCTATAGCCAGACAGACCGCTGGGTGCAAGGCATTCAGAGTCGGGCAGAGGGATGGAAAACATTATTCATTCCGTTAGAAACCACCCTATTGGCCATTGAGTGTGTCTCCCTGAGAGAGGCGTTCTATTTAAAGACCTTCCCAGGCAGTTATCAATATTTTGCAAACGTGATGCATATTAAAATCTGCCCACGCACAGACAAAACACTTTTAACCACATTTTGCATGTGTGACCTTTACTTTTCCCATTACGCGTTCAACCGTTTAAAGTGCTGCCTTCTGAAATACAGAACTGATGTGGGGGCACTTCCGGACGATTCCGAGCATGTGTAGTCACAAGCCCTGCACATCCCAATATCCTCTGCAAAGCCAAACAGCATAAAAATCGTTTCTTAGATCATCTAACTACGCGATCCAGTGGGGAGAGGAGGGGGAATAGCCAGGTCGTCCTGGGGCCCAGGTTTTAGACCCTAGAGATGACCTTTCTCTGTGTGCTTGGTAGATTGAAAAATTGTAAACCACATGGGTAATTGTGTCTCCAAACACAAGGACATCTTGAAATTAAGCTGAAGATGGATGATTTAATCGAAAAGGTTAAATCCCGTCTGTGACACATCATAGTTGCATGCAGAAATTTCTGAATTTTCGACTCCCAAGTAAAACAAGCATTGGCATAGCCAATAGGTCTCCCCTTTTGGACCTTATAAGTGTTTAGCCATGCAACACTTTATATTGTTGCACCAATTATATTGTGCTTGTTTATTATGGCAAGGGCGGCAGTCCCATTGGAAAACAACACTGGGTTAACCTACATTATAGTACTTAGGGGCCGATTATGATGTTGGAAATCTGAACCGATGTCAGGAATCGGGGCGGAAATCGGGACCAACCTACCTCCGGTCAGTGGTCCCAACTGCAGAATTACAATGTAACATTCACTATGAGACCTTGATCTGCAGCCGTAAACCGGCTGTAGCGCAAGCTCACATATGGAAATGGGAGATTGGGTTCATGGCAGGCACCTCGTGTTGACTGCCACATGGTTCAGGGAAGAGCAGGGGGCACCATAGGTGTCCCCTCGGCCCCAACCAGAGCCCATAAAGAGAAGGAAGCCCTGGTAGGGGCCAGCAAACTCGCTTATCGACAGGCTTTCCTTGTCGAAAATCCAGTCGTGGAAAACCTGTGGTAAAACAAGCTCAATCAATCAATCAATCAATCAATCAATCAGCGCATTTATAAAGCGCGGTACATACCCGTGAGGGTCTCAAGGTGCTGGGGGGGGGAGCTGCTACTGGTCGAAGAGCCAGGTCTTGAGGAGTCTTCTGAAGGCCAGCAGGTCCTGAGTCTGTCGTAGGTTGCTAGGGAGGATGTTCCATGTCTTGGCGGCGAGGTAGGAGAAGGATCTGCCGCCGGCGGTGGCTTTCCGAATACGGGGAACTGTGGGGAGGGCGAGGTTGGCAGAGCGGAGGCAGCGGGTCTGGGTGTAGAAGCTGAGTCGGTCGTTGAGGTATGCTGGTCCGGCGTTGTGAAGGGTTTTGTGCGTGGATGAGGAGTTTGAAGGTGATCTTCTTGTTGACTGGGAGCCAGTGCAGGCCTCTCAGGTGGGGTGTGATGTGGCTGCGTCGGGGGATGTCGAGGATCAGTCGTGCTGAGGCGTTCTGGATTTGTTATAGTCGTCTCAGGAGCTTGGTTGTTGTTCCTGAGTAGAGGCCGTTCCCGTAGTCGAGTCTGCTGGTGACGAGGGCCTGGGTGACGGTTTTCTTGTGTCAGGGGGGATCCATTTGAAAATCCTGCGGAGCATTTGGAGGGTGTTGAAGCAGGACGCGGAGACCGCGTTGACTTGCTTTGTCATGGAGAGGGTGGAGTCGAGGATGACCCCCAGGTTGCGTGCGTGGTTGGTGGGTTCCGGGGCTGTCCCTAGCGATGTGGGCCACAAGGAGTCATCTCAGGCAGATGGGGTGGGCCCGAGGATGAGGACCTCCGTCTTGTCTGAGTTTAGCTTCAGTCTGCTGTCCTTCATCCATTCGGCGACGGCCTTCATTCCTCTGTGGAGGTTGGCTTTGGCGGTGTGGGGGTCTTCGGTGAGGGATATGATCAGCTGGTTGTCGTCGGCGTAGGAGAGGATGTTGAGGTTATGTTGTCGTGCGACGTGGGCGAGGGGTGCCATGTAGATATTGAACAGCGTCGGGCTGAGAGAGGATCCCTGTGGGATGCCGCAGATGATCTCGGTGGTTTTAGAGCGGAAGGGTGGGAGGCGGACGCTCTGTGTTCTGCCGGAGAGGAAGGATGTGGTCCAGGCCAGGGCCTTTCCTTGGATTCCGGCGTCATGGAGGCGTGCTGATAGGATGCGGTGGCAGACCGCGTCGAAGGCTGCTGATAGGTCCCGAAGGAGGAGGGCGGCTGTTTCTCCTTTGTCTATCAGGATCCTAATGTCGTTGGTGGCAGCGATGAGGGCGGTCTTGGTGCTGTGGTTGCTGCAGGAGCTGGATTGGGAGGGTCCAGGACGTTGTTGTCTTCGACGTAGCGCGTTAGCTGTTTGTTTACAATCTTCGTCGTTACTTTCGCCGGGAACGAGAGCAGGGAGATGGGCCGGAAGTTGTTGAGGTCCTTGGGGTCTGCCTTGGGTTCTTTAGCAGGGCATTGATCTCGGCATGCTTCCAGCTTTCCGGGAAGGTTGCTGTCTCGAAGGAGATGTTGATTGTTTCCGGATGTGGGGCGCGATGGTTGGGCTGGCTTTGTTGAACACGTGGTGAGGGCTGGGGTCGGATGGGGATCTGGAGTGGATGGAGTTCATGGTTTTGATGGTGTCTTCGTCGCTGACGTTGGACCAGGTGGTCAGGTGACTGGTGCGGGTGGAGGTCGCAGGGGTGGTGGTCTCGGCGGTGGGTGCGGGGGTGTCGGAGTTGAAGCTGTTGTGGGTGTCGGTGATCTTGCGGTGAAAGAAGGTGGCCAGTGAGTCGCACAGGTCTTGTGATGGTGGAATGTCGTTGGTGTTGGAGCTGGGGTTGGGGAGTTCTTTTACGATGCTGAAGAGCTCTTTGGTGTTGTGTGCGTTGTTGTCGAGGCGGTCCATGAAGGCGGTCCTCTTGGCAGTCCTGATGAGTTGGTGGTGCCTGCGGGTGGCGTTCTTGTGGGCTGTGTGGCTTTCTGGTGTTTGGTCGCGGAGCCATTTCTTCTCAAGTGTTTCGACAGGTGTGCTTGGAGGTTCGGAGGTCTTCGGTGAACCAGGCGGCTCTCTTGTTTGTGTGTTTGGTGGTGGAGGTCTTGAGAGGGGCGAGGGTGTTGGCGCAGTCGTTGATCCACTGTTTGAGGTTGGTAGCGGCGGTGTCGGGGTCGATGGGGTCGGCGGGTGGTCTCAGGGTGAGTGTGGTAGTCAGTTGCTCCTTGGTGACCTTGCCCCAGCAGCGGCGTGGCAGCTTTTGGGTGCGGTGGTGTGTGAAGGGTTTCCTGAAGATGAAGTGGACGCATCTGTGGTCGGTCCAGTGGGGTTCGGTGGTGTGGTTGAAGGAGACGTGGGGGATTGTGGAGAAGATGGGGTCAAGTGTGTTTTCAGCATCGTGGGTGGGTGTCATCACGAGCTGTTTGAGTCCGAGGTTGGCGAGGTTGTCGATCAGGGCGGTGGAGTTGGCGTTGTTGTTGTTCTCGAGGTGGAAGTTCCGGTCCCCGAGGAGGATATAGTCCGTGGAGGCGAGGGCGTGGTTGCTGACTAGGTCGGCGATGGTGTCGCTGAACTGTGGTCAGGGTCCGGGTGGTCTGTAGACGAGTGTTCCCCTCAGGGTCGTGTTGGGGTCGGTGTAGATCTGGAAGTGCATGTGCTCTGCGGTGGTGAGGGTTTCGTCGGTGTTGGTCGAGACTCTGAGGGTGTCTTTGTGGATGATGGCGATTCCCCCTCCGACTCCGTTGGTGCGGTCTTTGCGGGAGATCTTGTAGCCCTGTGGGATGGCTATGGCGATGTCTAGTGCCGAGGTGGCGTTCAGCCAGGTTTCTGTCAGGAAGGCGATGTCGGGGGCGGTGGAGTCGAGGAGGTCCCAAAGTTCAATGGCGTGCTTGCGAGTGGAGCGGGTGTTGAGGAGGATACAACAGAGGAGGTTGGGTTCTTTGGTTGGCGGTTTTGCGGGCTGGATGCTGGTGAAGCTGCAGTTCCGGCAGGTGAAGGGCCCTTGGGTGTGTGTCGGGATGGCCTGGTAGCAGGGGTGGTCTCGTCCGGGTTTGAGTGCGTGGAGGGGGCTGGAGTCGTAGTGCAGTCTGGTGTTGTGGCGGCATCGGGGTCCAGGGGTTCTGGAGCTGGGCGCGGTCCAGGCGCGGACGGGCGCAGAAGGGCTTGCCTTTGGCGTGCCTTCAGCGCGCCAGCGGCTCGCCTGCTGCACGCATCTGCTGCGCTTCCGCGTGGCGTCCTCCATAAGAGGCAAAGTGGGAGGGAGGCGCAGCTGGGAGGCAGGAGCGGGGCGGCCAATGGGGGCGGGACACAGAAGCGGAAGCGGGGAGGGCACAGAGGGAAAGCGACGCGAAAGGGACTAAAATGAAATAAAAAAACAGAAATACAGAAAAAACAGAAATACAGTAATACAAATGCAATATAGGTGCAATTCAGAAGTATAGAAAAAAGAAAAATCTACGACGTCACCAGACCGCGGGAGAACACCAGCAGCGAGCTCCTGGCAGCGGCAGCAGTGGGGCAGAGTCAGGGGTGCACAGGAGGAGCCGTGCGGCGTGGGGAGCGACCTGACCCGAGATCGTAATCCCAACTGTGGAAACGCCAAACATTGGGTTTACAGGCTGGTCTTCAACTGGCCGACTGGCTCTTTGAGCGCATTGGAATCCAGCCAGAATAACCGGCAGGTGTCAATTCCGACCGCCTAGATTGTAATTAGGCGGTCGGAATTGAAACTGACGATCTCGATTGGAAAGTCTCCAACCTCAGGTTGGAGGCTTTCTGACCAAGATTGTAATAGACTCTTTAATGTTAATTTAGGAGCAGCTAGAAAATGGTTGAGGGACTCATTTTAAAATTCAACTTAATGGCCAAGTCGGATTTTAGATTATTTGATAATGCCACTTATAGAAAGTTGTCATTTTCCTGTCTAAACCAAAAAGGGCCTTTCTGCCAGTGTCCAGTGTCACTGACACTGACTGCTGGTGGCTCTCCTGTGGTGAGACGTGAATTGCTCCCAGACAGTGGACTGGATGTGGAGAGGTGTTTTTCTTCCTTGAGCAGGATGGCCTTGTGGGTTGTACCAGCCCCTTCTTGAACTATCAGATTGATCCTCTATGATTTTGAGATTAGTCTGGAGTAGGCTAACGGAGAGAGAGTGTTGTGTCATCAAAGCACAGTACTCCAAATGAAGTACTCACCCTCTACTGAGTGGTGTGGCATGTGCAGGGAACATGAGAAACAAATAATGGCATTAGGTGACCTACATGGTAAGCTTGCCTGTGTAGCAGGTGTGTGTTACAGACTCAAGAGCTGCTGAGCTGATTCAGTTGTGAGCCCCCTGAATTTCAACTGCAGAATGTATTGGTATGTAAATATCGAGGAAAAAATATTGAAACTGAAATATTGAAAAGTATACATTTTCTCTTCCTAGCACCACATTTATGTACCCTGACAATACACATATCTTTAAGGTATGTAGTTGAGGAGTTAAGAATAGTAAATCTATACTTCTTCTATATGCACTTACCTTTCGATATTTTGGTCTTCTATATTTTATCCATGATACCATATACGACGTTATTTCTGTGTTCGATATTCGGTCGTACAATCGATTCAATAAACAGTCCTGAGGCCATCTTTCTCGCTCCTGTACTTTGACACTACCATCTCCTACATTCACCACTGCCAGCACCCCTCTTGTGCAAACAAATGTGATGGATGGAATGCTTGAATTTATCTCAGCCACTGGCAATTACTCATGTTCATCCCAGTCCATTTTTGTTTTGCCCACCATGCCGCCTCATTTTGGACCTAGACATATACAAATTAGTCTCAAGCCAGTTCCAATAGGAGCTGTTCATCTTAAACTGCTTTACAAAGTTCTTCCTGAACCATACCACAAGCAATTGGAGCAGGGTCAAGACTGATTTGCATATGAATGGGTCTAATCTGGCATGGCATGGTGGGCAAAAGAAAGATGGGCTGGAACGCTACCCCGGGTGATAGCCAGTGCTTAGAGTTATTGCAAGTATCCTCCCATCACCCTTTGTGTTGATTTCTCAACCCTCTTTGACCAGTCACTTAACACTGGAAATCCTAGCACCGAAATCCATCTCTGGCAGCGTGTCCCCTACTGTGTTAACTTCCACACCATCTATCCCAGCCACAGTAGTATCCTCTTCCAGCCCCCACACCCTGGGCTCCCTTACACAGGATCTACTCTACCCATCCTACCTTACAAGCACCACGTCACTTGGATTTACCTAGAATTTCATTAGTGACTCCACTAAACCACACATAGTTCTCACCTCCACACCACAATGGCAAACATCCGCAACACATGCACATCAAAATATTAGCAGCATCCTGTCATTTTGCGGGGCCTGACTTTGTACTGAACTTCAAATCACACGTGCTATGATTTCTGGATGCTATAAAAGGATGCAGTGACTGCAGTCAGTATCGGTAGGTGAGAAATGACTCCTAGGCAGAAGCACGAGCATCACTGGTGGAGTTCATTCTGTTTTTGTTGCTCTGATATCTGGGATGTTTTGCAGTGCTTTTAACTGCTGGCACTGGCACAGCCTTTATACATGCAAATAACTGATTGCAAACATTGCCATTCGCCATCGATAGAACATCCCATTTGTGGCACAGCGGTCAGCAAGTTCATTATCCATGAAACATTCCATGTCTGATTACATCGTGCAATAGCACCGAGGCTGCATAGGGGAGCCGGACGCATAAATTCAATGCTGACATCTGCTAATCGAGGAGCGGCTGCAATAATATTCACATCGTTGCGTACACGAGGGGGTTGTTTCCAAAGCTATCAAATCCGGCCTATCGCAAAAGTACACACAAATGTCTTCTCTCAGCGTGTGATTCAGCAACTATCAAAAACGTATTATCTTTTTATATGAGGGCAAGCACTCCAAAATGGTGGACTTTCGGACCCAAATTCACAGAACTTTTTTCTCCGAGTAGCTGTGTCTTTCTGCTGTCGTAAGGGTGAATAATGCCTGATTTTTCAGGCCTGGTTCACAAATCGTTGTCTGCGAATAAGTTCCACCTGGAGTGAAACAAGATTCCTCACGGTAAATGCTTTGGGAATCAGGCCTGGAAAATGACTTTATTTCTGCGTGCGGTATAAACTACCAACCGGAAAAAATAGTTTGTTAAGAAATAGAATGAGTGGCTATCAGCGACATAAGTCAGGCCCCTGCAGTACCAGAGCCAGAGGGCCCACAGCCCCAAAGTCCTTCGTAGATCTACGAGGCAGCTATCCTTAGCAAATATCGGCCTCACTAAATAATCAATAGTATATCCATCAGTTTTATTTTTTTGCAGATTTATATAGCGGGAACTCGACCCGAAGGTATCGGAGCGCTTTACATGAGCATCAGTTGTGTTACAGATGGACACATTCATTTCTTGGTAGGCATGGGGAGATTAAGTGATTTGCCCAGAATCACAAGATGCTAGGCCAACTCCGAGGCTGGAACCTGGTTGGCAACTCTGGCCATAAGGCCACAACCTCTCCCCATTCCGCGTTACAATATTGGTTGAATTAAAGAGGTGATCTAAAGTTGTGTGCTAACAGGACCTTCATCAAAAGCTGACAGATGGGGGAAGCGGAAGTGGGGGGTGAATGGCTGGGAAGATGGCAAGGAAGAGATCCTCTGTCAGAATCCTGTGCCCTATGGTCCACACATCTGAATGGCCCTACTACCAGAGATAGGGGAGCAGCCCCTGTTAAGGACTGTGATTGATGACTTTCTCCTAATTTGCTCGTGTGTGGTGCAGGGAAGGTCAAGGCTCCAATTTCCTAAGACGTCCCAGGATGGTGACTGCTGATACATGCTGTTGGGAAGCGTGGACAAAACTGAGGAGTGGGTGGTGGTGCCGAGTTGTGACCTGAGGGCGGGGTGAGAGGGGTGTGGCAGCTGGCTTATGTGCTTTGACGTGCTATGAGACTTGGGGCCTGAGGAGTGGTGAGTGGCAAAGAGCAGACTCCACATCTGTGGACCCACTGAGCGCAGAGCAGGGAGGTCTGAGTGGGCTCAGTAAGGCGCGTGTCTCAGTCTGTTCAGTGAGACGCGCAGTACTTAGAAACGTATCTGACAAGTTGCAGACCATTGAAGAGGCACTCAAGACCATTACATCAAATGTTCAAGAAATGTGCAACACTACTATCCAGCTTCAAGGTTCCAACTGTACTCTGGCTGCGAGGGCCAAAGATAAAGAGCGGAGGTCCCACTGGAATAATCCGAGCTTCCGGGGGCTTCCTGCAGCTCTGCAAAGGTCATTCAGTGAAGCGTTTCCTAAATTCTCAGGACCTTCAACATCTTTTTTATGGTTACACAAAGCGCTGGCACCCTGCCAAAGCCTGCAGCTGGCTCCACCACATGAGATGACAGTCTGTACCGTGAGCTACAAAGACTGTGACGTCACTCTGCAGAGCTTGGAAGACGTAGCCGGCACCTAGATCGAGAAACTGACTGTTCAAGTTTTCCCTGATTAGATACTCTCTACGAGTACGATCACAAACATGATTTGATGCAGTGAAAGAACACAGCATCAATTAAATGCTGCTCTCCCCAGCTCAAATAATCAGGGACAGAAAGTTATACTTCTTTCAAGCACCAAAAACTGCACATGACTGAGTAGACGGCTGGGAAAACCCTCGTAGATCACAAAGAAAAATGCCTTACCACTACTGTCAGAGTGCAGGTTTATTAAAAGGGGCTTATTCTGGGTGAGCTCACTTTCCCTCAACAACCTAATTCTTCATGCTGGGAAGAAAATAAAGGGATGGGGTAATCACAGTCTTTTGGTCCTCCCCAATGTGGGAGTGACTCTGGTCTTCATGGGTTGCACACACCCTCATCTCTTACTCCACTTTATTTGTAATTTATGTTGCTACTCTATGTAAGGTTCACATGAGTGGGTGGTGATTGGGTGGATAGGAGAGCAGTCACGTTAATGGCTTTAATGACTACCTGGAACCCTGTTCATGGACATGAAGCTTCAGCTGAGAAACATTTTAGAATTGTTATGGAAGATTCCAAGCAGGGCCGGACTGGCCATAGCGGGCACCGGGATTTCCCCCGGTGCGCCACACGGGTGGGGGCCGGTTTTGGGCCCCTGGGGGCCGTTTTTGTTACAGGACCGTTTTTGCAGCATACCTGCAAAAACGGTCCTGTACCAAAATCGTCCGGAAACCTGCACCGGCAAAGTGCTCGGCGGCCCCTCCAACTCCCCTCCCCCCCGGGTGGGGAGAAGGGGCCGGCCGAGCACTTTGCCGGGGCCGGTTGTGGTTCCCAGTCCGGCCCTGATTCCAAGTTCGGGATGGGAAAAATGAATGTGCTTCTTTGCATGCAAGCAGTGAAAGTGTTTGAACATATGATGGTGAGTGGCTAGTCGACAAGTGAGGACTCTGAATTGTGGGTGGAGCCTATTTCTGGCATGGCAGAAAAAATCGGAATGATGACCAGGTATGCCCAATGATTAAATGATATAATGTTGCATACAAAGGACACAAGGTTTTCTCGGTTCTAAATGTAGGCTTTAAAACATATGTAGTTCCTCACACATGCACCACTGAGAAATCCATTCACTCACCAACACACCCATACACACACTCACCTACCCATACAGCTGTTTCCATATGCACTCTTGAACCCATACACCCAGTGAAACAACCACTCACATATCTAAGCACAGTCACACACCCCTCCACCCACACACAAAGACACTCAGGCACCCATACAGATACTCAAATGACCAATAAATAACCCATGTAGACGCTCATGTAGCTACTCACCAAGCCATGCAGCCGCTTACACACCAACTAACAGACTAATAACGACATTCACAGTTTAGGCACTAACCCATGCATTCAGTAAGACACATTTAATCACTCACTTATACAGTCAGTCACACACCTACTAAATCCTCCATCCAGACACTCATACACCCACTCATACTTCAATACACCTCGGTGTATATATATATATATATATATTCACTGAAAAAAACATAGCTTTCAGCCACGTTATATTTAGGAATTAGCATTTAAAAAACCTTAGAAATTCACTGAAAAAAACATAGGTTTCACACATGTTATAGTTAGCTGGACATTTCACTCATACAAAACCTTTGTAATTCCCCCGTTATAGTTAGTTCAGCTAACTATAACTCGCACACCCGCAATGCACTGCTGATGACGTCACATATTACATCACTCATGACATGGTCAGTGACATCACTCATGACATCAATGATGTGTATATAGCTGTATATGCAAGTAAATGGATGTTTGATAGTTTATTTCCATGTGTGAGTATGTGTGTGAATAACTCAATGTATAAGTGTAGGTGTGTAACAGGATGTATACGTGTATGAGTACATATGATGAGTGAGTACATGTATGAGTGACTATATACAACTACTGCTGAATGAGTGAATGTCTATGTAGATGCTGGAATTACTAAATAAGTTGCTCTAACTGGTATTGGTATCTCAATTTTTTTGAAAATGTTAGTTCCTATTTTTGAATGTGTGTATCAAAGGTAATATTAGGGCGAGAGGAGGTCTGCCACTCTTTTACAAGGATCATGTCATCAGTGATGTCATTTGAGATGTCATCAGTGATGTCATGAGTGATGTCACTGACCATGTCATGAGTGATGTAATATGTGATGTCATCAGCAGTGCATTGCGGGTGCGCGAGTTATAGTTAGCTGAACTAACTATAACGGGGGAATTTCAATGGTTTTGTATGAGAGAAATGTCAAGCTAACTATAACATGGGTGAAAACTATGGTTTTTTCAGTGAATTTCTAAGGTTTTTTAAATGCTAATTCCTAACTATAACGTGTGTGAAATATATGTTTTTTTCAGTGAATTTCTAAGGTTTTTTAAATGCTTATTCCTAACTATAACGTTGCTGAAACCTATGGTTTTTTTCAATTGAATTCCTAAAGTTTTTTAAATGCTAATTCCTGACTATAACGTGCCTGAAACCTATAGTTTTTTCAGTGAATATATATAGGCACTGCAAAACTAAACACCCACTTCCTTTACAAAGAAATGGAAATTTTGCATCTCTACAACCTCTCTAATTTTTCAAGTTTTTCATCTTCCACTCAATCTACACATCATCCACACATACACATATCTAATTGCTGCATTCCTTAACTGTGATTATCAACTATTCTTCTATTTTATATTCATATTCAAACTGCAAGCCCTTTATCAAGCCTTTTTGTTGTAACTACTGTGCCAGGAATTCTGCTCATACACAAAACTGTGTATAAAGACTTAGGACCTCAGTGAATTACGGTGTTCCAAAACCCACCTTACTACACAAGCAACCTACCAGACTAGCAATAAGTGACTCATTGGTTCTTTGCCTTAGAGCAGTGTTTCCCAAACTATGGTCTGCGGACCCCCATGAGTCCCTCACACATTCCCAGGGGTCCCCAGACAGCAGTTTTAAAAGCACTGCAAAGTATCTTCTTTAATTAGCAGTTTTCAAAGAACAATAACAATGTCAAGATAACAACAGTGATTGATTTCCCTGCTGGAGAGACATGAGAGTTTTGTCCAGTGACAGCTGTGACTGAACTAATGTAACACAGAGGGTTAATATGCCTACTGCAAAGAAGTGTACCATACATTTTAAAAAACAGTATTTGATATGCATCGGTCAGTGGGTTACTGCTTTTGTCACACAGATTCTTTTGTTACACTGCAGTTCATAAGTGACAATCGTAATCTAGCACAGTGACCAAAAAACTGTCATCAAACAACTGCTTGCAAACTGCAAGGTACAAGTTAGTGACATGTTTTTTTTCAGTCTTTCAGTATCCTGATGCTTCTAAAAAGGTTTCTTTGGGTGGAAATACATTTTTATTGTTAAAGCCAATGCTAACCACTGTGTTATGTTCTGAATCCTGAGTTTGTGCTTCTCCAGACCAGCACTCCTTAAGTTTGTGCTTCTCCAGACCAGCCTCCTTGGCTTAACAACACACTTTACTACTTCAGAAACGCAAGGCAGCACCATATTTACAAGAATATGGTGCAGCCCTGCGTTTCCCCTGCACTGGCGCTAAATTTAATAGGGGAAGATTGTTTATGTGCAGGAAGGTCCACCTTCCTGCACATAAACAATATTGAAATGTCATTTTGTCACTTCTATGTGTACTGCTAATGCATCACACATAGAAGTTACAAAATCTATTTTTTTAAAGATTCTTTATGTGCAAGAACGATCGCCTTCCTGAACATAAACAATCCAAGGCGTTTTACAAAAACGAGGAGAAATGAAGCATTTCTTATTGTTTCGCCAAGTTAAGACCAGGTTTTCCCTGGCCTTAATTTTGGCACTGCTTTCCATTTATGCTGTTCTTGTAAATAGGCCGCAGCGTCAAAATCAATGGGTGTCGCAGAGGAAGCGCCCACAACAACACGCACTGCCCACCGCTTTCACGCTAAGCATTGTGTCAAAGGGAGTCTTATTTACAAGGGACAGTTAAGCCCCGTTAAGTGGCTTAACGTTGCCTTGTAAATAAGGCAAAGCCCCTATCGCCACAGAAAACTCTCAGAAAGTGATGTTCCCATGGTGATAGGGGCTTGTAAATATGCCACTAAAATCATTAGTAATTTGAGTATTTGTTTTGTGTGCATATATATGTTAATTTTTTCCGAATTACGGTTTTAATGTTTGAAATTTAAATCCTACAAATTGCTTGGGGGTCCCCAGCTGCCAGTGGTGACTCTATGGGGGGTCCTCAGGAGTCAATAGTTTTGGAACCACTGCCCTACAACAAAAACACCAATGACTAGTCAACCCAGAACATACCGCTTAGATTACATGAAGTAACGTGGATAACAATAACACTCTTTCATTATAGTCTTACACCAGTCCAATACAAGATGTAAATAAAGACACGTGCAACTTTGAAATGTTTATTTCTAACGCCAAAATCTCATGCACAGTACCTTAGATAATCCAACCAAACATATTATCACAAACAAGGTTGTCAGCCTTCTTACTATTCTATAAGATGCAAACGGAAAAAGCCTATGTATGACATTACAACGCATGCTTTTACATCGCATGCCTTTACAACGCTGTTTTTACAACGCATGCCTTTACAACGCATAGTGCTTTGGGCCGCTGGATAGTGAATAGTTTAATTTACTATTCCAACTCCAGTCCCCGTGGATAGTAGGGAAGGTGTTGGATAGTAAATTAAATCTATTCCCTATCCTAGAGCGCCCCCCAGCACAATGCGTTGTAATGGTTTGCGTTGTAAATACCGCGTTGTAAAGGCACTACGTTGTAAAAGTTGCGTTGTAAAGGTTGTTCACCGGAAAAAGCATCCTATAATACTAAAGGTAAACAAATTTAAAATATACCTACATTTCACCCTCCCTACCTAGCAGATTAGTTTATAACTACAGAAAGTCTCATAGGATTACATGGTCAGACCCATACCTCTGGTACTCAGCAGTAATAGATCACATTCAGTGCTCCACAAACTGTCAAGTTATGAATGTTCTCCAACTGTGTGTAACTTTGCCTCCACAATTCATTATGAAAAGCGCAAGTATCAAACGTGGACACAACTGCATATGTATTATGGCTCGAACTTCCGAGGATCATTCTGAATGACAGACACAGTATTCAAGATAACTTTGATAATTCATGCTCTCACTATACACACAAAACTAGCGAGGCAGTCTACAAATGAAGCATACCAAATTATGCTCATATAAAACAAAATACTCAGCCTTCTCTAAACAATATCACAAGTATGTGTCACGTGCAAAGCAGAGCAGGAAAGCAAAAATAGCGTGTAAGCTTCTATTAAACCCATGCTAACTTAACAAGGTGTGAGTGCAAGCCTCAGCCGCCCGGTACCCTTTCTTCATCAAAGCACGTGATATAAACGTGGGCCACTTAGAAACGCCCACTCCAAGACTCAAAACCAGAGTCAAGTTCACATTTCCCAAAAAAGTTATTCGCTCTCTGATAGAAAGCAGTAGCTAAAAAATAAAGAATACGCAGAAAAATCAGAGCCTTAATCCAACAGCGTGTAAGCACAGTATGTAGCAACAGCCTCCAACAGGAAGTCATTGTTCTCATCTGAAAACATTTCAGCCATCCAATTCAATAGTGAGAATGAACATACATGTTCTTTTAACGACCGGAGCCTCTATCACCATCGGAGGAAAACTCGGGTCATCTTCAATGTAACTGCGTGCCAATAACTCATGCGCCGCTGCAAAAACATTCCAACGTCCCATTATTCCATGTGTCGGTGCTAAGGCCATAATCCCGCCGCCAGAACAGAGCACGTCATGAACCACTAAAGGACTCATCAACTGGTCGTAATCTGTGTTGGGAGACACCGTACTGCAGAGACACAAATCCAGGGCCCAGTCGAAATCACAGATCAGGCAATGGAAGGCAGGCTGAACGCATGTGAAAAAGGAAAATCGAAACGATAATCCATAAACTGCACTCAACGTTGCAAGAGGCAGCCCTCCAAAGTAACTAAACATTCGTTTGCGGACCAGCAACAACTGAGAAATATTGTCGTGTGCTGCAAGATGTGCATCCATTTTTAAGTAAACAAATTAATACAAGCACACCGACAACTAATGTGACCATTAAGCACAGTTCACCAAAGATGCTGGAAAAATGCAATGAAAAAACACTGACAAGACACCAAATATACTTTCTACAGGAGTCACAAGACCAATTCTTATAACTTAAAAAAAGTAAGCTAACCCCCACTCGAGGACGCATTAAAGATAGTCTAAATTAACTCCCTAAAATTCCACGGCACGTCTGTATTTAACAAAGCATACTCTTCTGTGCGGGTGTTTGCCACATGAAGGACAAATGTTTCTCTAGCAGATGTAAGAGCGACCTCTTTTTGAGACAATAGCGCTCTTATACGACTCATTTGGTTGACTCTTCTTTCAAGGTCGAAATCGACAGCCAGATGGAAACATCCAGCTTCCCATGCAGAGGAGTTAACACAATTTTTTTTAATCAATCCACACGCTCAGTTACCGTAATCATGTAAGCATTGCCTAACATCGCACAATAAGACACACAGCTGAATCGGATCTCCAATAAGTGACCACTTCTAACTATTCTCATAGCTCGCCCTGAGCTCTCGTTTGACCGTCTGAGAGTGATCGCACCATAGTTTCTACTGCTAATCATTCTCAGCATACGCTACGAATACGATAAAACAGTGATAATTTTAACACCGGTCCTTGATAATATGCCCCGAATTTTGTAACACGCCCTGCATCGCAAAATGCCATGCAGGGCACGGAACGAAGCGGCATATTATCAACAACATAAGGCGATACTTTATCGCCGTTTTTATCGGCAGAAAACTGCTGATAAAGCGGCAATAATGGGCATGATAATAGGCCCTTGTAAATTCCCAGAGCAGCCCAGGTTCTGGTGTTAACCTGGGCTGCTATGGAAACTCACAGGGGCATATTATAAAGACCATTATCGCCGCTTTATCTGCAGATTCCTGCCAATAAAAGCGGCGATAATGTGTCGCCTTATGTTGTTGATAATATGGCCCGAAATTCGTTTTATTAATTTAATTGTTTACTCAACTACAATCATCCAGATTCCGTTGTTTATCACCCCCCACCCTGCCCCTCCCCCGCTCCGCCTGTCTCACCGCACCTCCCTCCAGGGGCTGCGTCCGGGCTTGATAATACGCCCTTGTTAATTCCCATAGAAGCCAATGTTAACACCAGAACATGGGCTTCTATGGAAATTAACAAGGGCGTATTATCAAGACCATTTTTGCCGTTTTATCGGCAGTTTCCTGCCCATAAAACGTCGATAATTTTAACACCAGTCCTTGATAATATGCCCGTCAGTGCCATATTATCAGTAAAGGGCGATACATTTTTGCCGCTTTTATCGGCAGGAAACTGCCGATAAAGCGGCGATAATGGGCTTGATAATAGGCCCTTGTAAATTCCCATAGCAGCCCAGGTTCTAATGTTAACCTGGCCTTCTATTGCAATTCACAAGGATATATTATCAAGCCCATTATCGCCGCTTTATCGGCAGTTTCCTGCCCATAAAAGCGACAATAATGTATCGCCTTTTGTTGATAATATGGACCATTGCTCTTTTTTTTTACCAGTAAACTTAGGTGCATATTATCAAGGACCGGTGTTAAAATTATTGCCGTTTTATTGGCAGAAAACTGCCTATAAAACGCCGATAATGAGCTTGATAATATGGCCTCGTTATTTCCCGTAGAAGCCCATGTTAACACCAGAACATAGGCTTCTATGGGAATTAACAAGGACATATTATCAAGCCCACCCTCCCAACATTAATAAAAAACTCCAGACAATGCAGGTACCCGGAGCTGGAAGGTCATTTTACATATCACTGACCTACAGGGGTGCCGCTCCCTGAGACTGCGGGGAGTAGGACCGTAACCCCCCCCGCATACTTCAAAATAAAACCAGAGGATGATGTTCCCCAGTGGAAGTAGCGGAACCAAGCAGGCCATTTTATTGGAGAAATTCGCGAAGATTCGCCCACCGGCGCCAAAGTTATTCCAATTAGAATGATGTGGATTTCCTATGGAAACGAGGTCCTAACTACAACGACCTACTGGCGAGTGCCATTAGGTAATAGTGTAAACAAGTTTAAAACACGTCTCTGAGGGGAAAATAAATACAACTAAGCCATACCTTCCTGTGGTCCGTGTCTCTCTTTCCCTCGTGGGAGGATTGTAGGAGAGTCGTTTGGTGGTGATACATATATATATATAAAATCCAAACCTGACGTTTTGGCGGTTCAAAGCAGGCGCTGACTCCGTGGGATCTATTTCAGGAAAAAGTTTATTTTACAAAAGAAAATATATGACGCGTTTCGACGGCTATACCGCCTTGCTCACAACAGTGAATGCTGGTAAGGTAGAACCTTTTGTACAAACTCATTGCTGATTATATATGCCAAGTGAAGATGCTCGAGAGCTTGAGGGGCCACACATGACATATGTTTAACCAGTGTTATTGGTAGACAGTAGCAATCACAGCAATGTCCTCCCAGCATATCATTCTTCACCAATTTGCCATTCGCGTTTCAGGTAAAAAGTTGCCTTGTTCACTGGCCTGGCGTCGGGGGAAACAGCTGCACAGAATGAAATCACACTCGCGATTTTATCATCAGTCCCGCCTCAGTGGGCGTGTTCCAACAGTGCGTCATGGTCTTAGTAGTTAAAGGATAGTGTTTTCCAAATGGATGCTGCTGTCTTTTCCCTTCCAAAAATAAAATAACCTTGTAGGTCGCTGTTATAGGCAAAGCGGAGTTGCTGATTTATTTGTGTCCCACCAACACGGACAAGACGTTCCTTTGTGCGCTAAGGAGTTCAAAGACGCACGGACCTGCTGCCGTCTGCAGTGAGGCTCCCTCGCAGCCAGAGCAGACCCCTATACATGCCAAATGAAGATGCTTGAGAGCTTGAGGGGCCACACACGACGTATGTTTAACCAGTTTTATTGGTAGACAGCAGCAATCACAGCAATGTCCTCCCAGCATATCATTCTTCACCAATTTGCCATACGCGTTTCAGGTAAAAAGTTCCCTTGCTCACTGGCCTGGCATCTTGGGAAACAGCTGTACAGAATGAAATCGCACTCGTAATTTTCTCATCAGTCCCTCCTCAGTGGGCGTGTTCCAACAGTGCATCATGGTCTGAGTAGTTAAAGGATAGTGTTTTTCAAATGGATGCTGCTGTCTTTTCTCTTAAAAAAATTAAAATAACCTTGTAGGTCGCTGTTATAGGCAAAGCAGAGTTGCTGCTTTATTTGTGTCCCACCAACACGGACACATCGTTCCTTTGTGCGCCACGGAGTTCAAAGACACACGGACCTGCTGCCGTCTGCAGTAAGGCTCCCTCGCGGCCAGAGCAGACTGCTATACATGCCAAATGAAGATGCTCGAGAGCTTGAGGGGCCACACACGACGTATGTTTAACCAGTTTTAACGGTAGACAGCAGCAATCACAGCAATGTCCTCCCAGCATATCATTCTTTACCAATTTGCCATACGCGTTTCAGATAAAAAGTTCCCTTGTTCACTGGCCTGGCGTCTTGGGAAACAGCTGGACAGAATTAAATCGCACTCGCGATTTTATCATCAGTCCCGCCTCAGTGGGCGTGTTCCAACAGTGCATCATGGTCTTAATAGTTAAAGGATAGTGTTTTCCAAATGGATGCTGCTGTCTTTCCCCTTCCAAAATTAAAATAACCTTGTAGGTCGCTGTTATAGGCAAAGCGGAGTTGCTGCTTTATTTGTGTCCCACCAACATGGACACGTCGTTCCTTTGTGCACCAAGGAGTTCAAAGACGCACAGACCTGCTGCCGTCTGCAGTAAGGCTCCCTCGCGGCCAGAGCAGACCGCTATACATGCCAAATGAAGATGCTCGAGAGCTTGAGGGGCCACACATGACGTATGTTTAACCAGTGTTATTGGTAGACAGCAGCAATCACAGCAGTGTCCTCCCAGCATATCATTCTTCACCAATTTGCCATACGCGTTTCAGGTAAAAAGTTCCCTTGCTCACTGGCCTGGCGTCTTGGGAAACTGCTGCACAGAATGAAATCGCACTCGCAATTTTATCATCAGTCCCACCTGAGTGGGCGTGTTCCAACAGTGCATCATGGTCTTAGTAGTTAAAGGATAGTGTTTTCCAAATGGATGCTGCTGTCTTTTCCCTTCCAAAATTAAAATAACTTTGTAGGTCGCTGTTATAGGCAAACCGGAGTTGCTGCTTTATTTGTGTCCCACCAACACGGACACGTCGTTCCTTTGTGCGCCAAGGAGTTCAAAGACGCACGGACCTGCTGCCGTCTGCAGTAAGGCTCCCTCGCGGCCAGAGCAGACCGCTATACAAGCCAAATGAGGATGCTCGAGAGCTTGAGGGGCCACACACGACATATGTTTAACCAGTTTTATTGGTAGACAGCAGCAATCACAGCAGTGTCCTCCCAGCATATCATTCTTCACCAATTTGCCATACGCGTTTCAGGTAAAAAGTTCCCTTGCTCAATGGCCTGGCGTCGGGGGAAACAGCTGCACAAAATGAAATCGCACTCGCAATTTTATCATCAGTCCCGCCTCAGTGGGCGTGTTCCAACAGTGCTTCATGGTCTTAGTAGTTAAAAGATAATGTTTTCCAAATGGATGCTGCTGTCTTTTCCCTTCCAAAATTAAAATAACCTTGTAGGTCGCTGTAATAGGCAAAGAGGAGTTGCTGCTTTATTTGTGTCCCACTAAAACGGACAAGTCGTTCCTTTGTCCGGTTCCGGGGAGGTTGTGGGCGGGGTGCACCATCTTGGATCGGGAAGGGAGCTGTACACGCCATCTTGGAGCGTCCCTGCGCTCGTGGATTCTGAGAGCAGGCTACTTAAAGCTCGCCTTCTGGCGCGCAGCGGTGACGCGCAGCGGCAGCGCCTTCCCTGCGCCTCAGCGTCTCGGAGGCGGATGAGGTAGGACCGCGGGCCTTATATGTTTCCCTATCTTATCTTATAATTGGGGACCTGTGTATGTTCTGTCTTCATGCTCTCTTATACCTTTACATAGCTTCTTGCTCTGCGAAGACAATCTTCTAACTGCCATCATGTTTTTCCGGTTGGTCGTTCCCTCGGGAAGGGCTGTCCTGCCTGTGGCTGGCGGACTTCGGTTCAGAAGGGAATCGTATTTGAGACCCCTCTTACACACTATCAATGCTCTCTCCTTAATACTAGATCCCTCAGCAGACATTCCATCGATATCTGGAATTTGCTGTCTGATTCCAAAACATCTTGCTTGTTTCTAACGGAAACCTGGCTTGGAGAGTGCTCTGGCCCTGACCTGGCGACAGCTATACCTCCGAATTACACTATCTTTAGGAGGGATAGAGTGGCAGGCAGGGGTGGGGGTGTGGCATTGATTGTGGATAAGTGTTTCCCTTGCACTACTTTTCCCGTTGATAATATCACGGGTTGGGAAGCCTTAGGTTTTACCCTTGGGCTATCTCCGTGTCAAACGTGCACTGGGATCCTTATCTATAGAGCTCCTGGGCCCCTCGGCTCTTTTTTTGACGAACTGCAGGTGGCGCTTTCCGTGCCCTGCCTTAGATCGGAGCACTGCATCTTATTGGGAGATCTGAATCTTCATATGGACAATGCAGCAGATCCTGACACTATTAAGTTGCAGGACACTGTCTCTCCTTTAGGGCTGGTCCCTTACATCACCAGCCCCACCCATATCAAAGGCCATATTATTGATCAGATTCTCTCAACCAGGCTGATTGATGTGTCCCCGCCCCTTCCAGTTCTTTGGTCAGACCATTTTTTAATCAATTTTTGTATTCCTTCCTCTGCTACGACTTGCCCCAGAGCGCTGAAAGATGTGAGAGGGCTGGTACGGCCATTCCATCAAGTTACGGCGGAAATGTTGTCCGATGCCCTCCGCCGCCATCCCTGTCAGCTTTCTGGTAATCTGGAGGAAAATCTAGACTCGGTCCAGAAGTGACTGATAGCCAGATTTGATGAGCTAGCCCCGGGTAAGCCAGCTAAATCTGCGGCCAGACATGTCTCGGCCCCTTGGTTTACTTCCTCTCTTGGTAAAATGCGCCAGGATTGTAAAAAAGCTGAAAGAGTGTGGCGGCGCAAGTATGACCCGGATGATAAATCAAAATATGGGGATGTTATTAGGCTTTATCATAAGCATATATTTGAGGGAAAAAAGTATACTTGGAGCGTAGAATCGACGAGGCTGAAAATATAAGTAAAGAGATCTTTAGGATAGTAAAGGAGTTTACCTCCCCTTCCTTGAGTTTGCCCTCCCATTCTCACATCGAAGCTTTGATTAGCCAACTTGGGGTCTTTTTCATAAATAAAATTAAATCCATTCAGGATTCTTTCCCTGATGTTGGCTTTATTTCAGCTGCTAGTCAACTGACCACCCTTCCCTCATCATTGGAAGAGAAAGGTCCTCTTCTCTCGGTCTTTCCTCCTATGCCCTCTGCTACCTCTCTTGACCTTTTGTCCCGGCTTCAATCTGGCTCGCCACTTGATCCCTGTCCAGCGAAATGCCTGGGAAGAGTAGCGCCTGCAGTTAACATCCTGCTTAATCCGCTGCTCAATCTCTCCCTGATCTCGGGAGAGGTACCTTTGGCTTGGAAACATGCTTTGATCTTACCGCTGCTCAAAAAGCCTACCTTGGATCCCCTTGTTCACGTTAACTATAGGCCGATCTCCCTCCTCCCTGCTCTGGCAAAGGTGATTGAGAAACATGTGCAGCTCTCTATTTCCAACTTTATTGAGAGCAATAACATCTTACATGATTCTCAATCGGGCTTCCGTGCTAATTTCAGCACGGAGACAGCCCTTCTCGAGATCACCGATGCCATCAAAGAGACTCTTGACTCTGGGGGTAAGGCTATTTTGGTTATGCTGGACTTGTCGGCGGCTTTCGACACCGTCCCTCACGACGGTCTCCTTTTAAGACTCTGGGAGATCGGTTTTCGTGGGACGGTGTGGAACTGGTTTATGTCTTTTTTGACCGGCCGCCAACAAGTGGTCTGGGCAGCTCCGTTCTCTGCTGAAATGCCGCCACTAGAGGTGGGGGTCCCCCAGGGGTCTATCCTGAGCCCCACCCTTTTTAATATCTATATGGCCCCTCTGGCGGTGGTAGCGGAGTCCTTTGGTGCTCGGATCATATCCTATGCTGATGACACCCAGCTTCTTTTTACGTGTAATAAGGGAGAGGTTTTTGATGGTAGTCGGATCAAAGAATGCCTGGGCGCGGTTTTTGACTGGTTTCGGCGGTACAGTCTGAAATGCAACTCCGATAAGTCGGAGCTGCTTTTTTTCAGATGTCCGCCGGATCCCAGCTGGAAGACATGGTGGCCTCAGGAGATGTTTCCTCCTGATGTTGCCTCCGCAAAAGCCAAAAACCTTGGTGTGTTGTGCGATGATGGCCTTTCTTTCAGACCCCAGATCATCGGATTGTCTGGGAAATGCTTTGGCATTCTGAAAATGCTACGGAAGTTTCTTCCGTTGCTGTCTCTGCAACATAAAAAAATCATTGTTCAGTCTCTAATAGGCTCGCGTTTGGATTACGCGAACGTCCTCTATCTCAGGCTGCCCAAATATCTGCTGGCTCGTCTGCAAATAGTGCAGAACTCTGCAGCAAGAGCCATTTTTGGTCTTCCGCGTAGGGCAAAAGCCTCGGAATTGCTTAATTAATCAATCAATCAATCAAGGACATTTATAGAGCGCACTACCTACCCGGAGGGTCTCAAGGCGCTTGGGGGGGGGGGGGGTGCTGCTACTGCTCGAACAGCCAGATCTTGAGCTTCTTCCTGAAGGAGAGGTGGTCTTGGGTCAGGCGCAGGTCTGTCAGGAGGGAGTTCCAGGTCTTGGCGGCCAGGTGGGAGAAGGACCTTCCTCCTGTTGTCGTTCTTCGGATGCGGGGGACGGCGGCGAGGGCGTGGCTGGCTGATCGGAGGTGGCGTTTGGGAGCGTAGAAGTTGATGCGGTTGTTGAGGTAGCTCGGGCCTTGATTGTGTAGGGCTTTGTGTGCGTGGGTGAGGAGACGGAAGGTGATCCTTTTGACGGGGAGCCAGTGCAGGTCTCTCAGATGTCCGGAGATGTGGCTGCGTCGGGGGATGTCGAGGATGAGTCTGGCTGAGGCGTTCTGGATCCGCTGGAGTCTCTTCTGGAGCTTGGCGGTGGTTCCGGCGTAGAGGGCGTTGCCGTAGTCCAGTCGGCTGGTTACGAGGGCCTGGGTGACCGTCTTCCTGGTCTCGATGGGGATCCACCGGAAGATCTTCCGTAGCATGCGCAGGATGTTGAAGCATGACGAGGAGACGGCGTTGACTTGTCTGGTCATGGAGAGGGAGGAGTCCAGGATGAAGCCCAGGTTGCGTGCGTGGTCTGTCGGAGTGGGTGCGGTGCCCAGGGCGGGGGGCCACCAGGAGTCGTCTCAGGCGGAGGGCGAGGAGCCCAGGATGAGGACTTCCGTCTTGTCTGAGTTCAGTTTCAGGCGGCTGGTCGTCATCCACTCGGCTACATCTTTCATCCCTTCGTGAAGGTTGGCTCTGGCAGCGGCGGGGTCGTTGGTCAGGGAGAGGATCAGCTGGGTGTCATCGGCGTAGGAGATGATGTTCAGGTTGTGTTGGCGTGCGATGGGCGCGAGGGGGCTCATGTAGACGTTGAAGAGGGTGGGGCTCAGCGAGGATCCTTGAGGGACACCGCAGATGACTTCGGTGGCCTCTGACTTGTACGGTGGTAGACGGACTCTCTGTGTTCTTCCGTCGAGGAAGGAGACGATCCATTCCAGTGCCTTCTCCTGAATTCCGACGTTGCTGAGGCGCTGCACTAGGGTGCGGTGGCAGACAGTGTCGAATGCCGCGGAGAGGTCTAGGAGGATGAGGGCCGCTGTTTCTCCGTTGTCCATCAGGGCTCGGATGTCATCGGTGGCAGCGATGAGGGCGGTCTCGGTGCTGTGGTTGGCTCGGAAGCCAGACTGTGAGGGGTCGAGGGATCCATTCGTCTCGAGGAAGGCGGCCAGCTGTTTGTTGACGGTCTTCTCGATGACTTTGGCTGGAAACGGGAGGAGCGAGATGGGGCGGTAATTCTTGAGTTCGGTGGGGTCCGCTGTTGGTTTCTTTAGTAGAGCGCTGAGTTCGGCGTGCTTCCAGCTCTCCGGGAAGGTGGCGGTGTCGAAGGAGGTGTTGATGATGTCTCGCAGGTGGGGTGCGATGACGGTGTCGGCCTTGTTGAAGACGTGGTGAGGGCAGGGGTCGGTTGGAGATCCGGAGTGGATGGAGTTCATCATGCGGATGGTGTCATCGGTGCTGATCGGAGTCCAGGCGCGGAGGGTGGTGGTGGGCGGCGTTGCTGCGGTCGTTGTGTGCGATGGTTGAATGCTGAAGCTGTTGTGTATGTCCGCGATCTTGTTGTGGAAGTAGGAGGCGAGGGAGTTGCAGAGGTCTTGCGATGGGGTGATGTCGTTGTTTCCGGCGTTGGGGTTGGAGAGCTCTTTCACGATGTTGAAGAGTTCCTTGCAGTTGTGTGCGTTGTTGTCCAGCCGGTCCTTGAATGCAGTTTTCTTGGTGGCGCGGATCAGTTGGTGGTGCTTCCGGGTGGCAAGCTTGAGGGTGGTCCTGTTGTCCGGTGTTGGTTCCCTTCTCCAGACTTTCTCGAGGGCTCGTCAGTTCTTCTTGGAGCTCTTGAGTTCGTCGGTGAACCATGGGGCTTTCTTGCTGCCGGGTCTGCTGGGCGGGGTCCTCAGAGGGGCGAGTTGGTCCGCGCAGTTGCTGATCCACTTCGTGAGGTTGTCGGCGGCCTGGCTGGGGTTCGCTGAGCTGGTGGGAGGGTGCTGACTCAGGGAAGCGGCGAGCTGGTCGGCTGTGATCTTGTTCCAGCTTCTTCGGGCAACCTGTTGCTGGTGGTGGTGGATCGTCGTTCTTCTGAAGGTGAAGTGGACGCAGCTGTGGTCCGTCCAGTGGAGTCCTGTGGCGTGGCTGAAGGCGATGTCTTTGCTGGATGAGAAGACGGCGTCGAGTGTGTGTCCGGCGAGGTGGGTGGGGGTGGTCACCAGCTGCTTGAGTCCCAGGTTTGCGAGGTTTTCCAGCAGGGTGGTGGTGTTGCGGTCGTCGTTGTTCTCCAGGTGGAAGTTGAGGTCCCCGAGGAGGATGTAGTCGGCGGAGAGGAGGGCGTGTGGGCTGATGAAGTCGGCGATGTCTTCGCTGAATTGTGTGCGTGGTCCCGGGGGTCTGTAGATGAGGGTGCCTCTGAGGGTGGTCTTGGGGTTGATGTGGATCTGGAAGTGCAGGTGTTCGGCGGGTGCGATGGTGTCGTTGGTGTTGGTCGTGATGCGGATGGTGTTCCTGTGAATGATGGCGATGCCTCCTCCTGTCTGGTTGACGCGGTCTCTCCAGGTGATCTTGTAGCCGTCCGGGATGGCGATGGCGATGTCGGGCGCTGAGGAGGCGTTCATCCAGGTTTCCGTGAGGAAGGCGACGTCTGGGTCTGTGGTGTCGAGCAGGTTCCAGAGCTCGACGGCGTGTCTGTGGTTGGAGCGGGTGTTGAGCAGGATGCACTTCAGGTTGTTGCTGCTGGTGTTCTGCTCGGTGGACGCTGGTGCAGTGCAGGTCCGGATGCAGGAGAACTTGCAGGACTGGCAGATGAAGGGTCCGTGGGTGCGTCTCGGGGTGGCTCGGTAGCAACCAGGGGTTCGGCCGGCGTTGAGTGCGTTGAGGGTGGCGGCGTCGTACGTACGGCGGGTGGGCTGGGGTCTGCGGGGGCCAGGGGTCCTGGCGCTGGGCGCGGTCCAGGCGCAGACGGGCATAGATGGGCTCACCTTTGGCGCACCTTAGGCGCTCAATCGGTGCTCCCGCTGCGCGCGTCCGCTGCGCGGTCGCTCTGGGGGCGTCATAAGAAGGGAGCGGTGAGGGAGGGTCCGCTGGGGGGCGGGTAGCGCGGGGACCAATCGGCAGGCTGGGGGGCGTGTTCGGGGCTGCTACGGCGGGAAAAACTGTGGCGGTAAAAGCTGGGGGCTCGGCTGGCGGCCCTGCGGCGGCTGGGGCGTAGGCTCGGCTTCGGCGTCTGGCAGCAGGTGAGGAGGAGCGGCAGGGGGGGTGTGGGGGCGACCAGGCTGCACTGGCTGCCTATTGCCAAAAGAATTACTTTCAAGGTTTTGACCCTTGCTTTTAAGGCCCTTCACTCGATTGGCCCTAAATACATTGAGAAGCGCATGGCCTTTTACGCGCCGAGGAGGACTCTACGGTCGGCCTTGTTGGCCAAAGCCGTTGTTCCCCCCATTAGACGCGCCCGGATCGGAGGTCGCTCCTTCCGATACTTGGCTTCACGGTCCTGGAACGAGCTTCCTGTCTCCTTAAGGAAAGCCAACCGTCTTCTTTCCTTTAGGAAGGAGTTGAAGACCTGGCTCTTTTCCTTATGATTTCTTTCGGCCTCTGCGAGTAGCTGTGTTGTGTTCTTTTCT
Source organism: Lissotriton helveticus (assembly GCF_964261635.1). Lineage (NCBI taxonomy): Eukaryota > Metazoa > Chordata > Amphibia > Caudata > Salamandridae > Lissotriton > Lissotriton helveticus. Next base: position 260,909,985 of record NC_136067.1, read on the forward strand.
TCAGTTCTCTTTGCCAAAGCGCCGGGACACTCCTTGGAGTAGCCGTGCGCTATAAAAGAGACCATATAACATAACATAACATAACATAACAAAACGGACACGTCGTTCCTTTGTGTGCCAAGGAGTACAAAGACGCACGGACCTGCTGCCGTCTGCAGTGAGGCTCCCTCGCGGCCAGAGTAGACCGCTATACATGCCAAATGAAGATGCTCGAGAGCTTGAGGGGCCACACACGATGTATGTTTAACCAGTTTTATCGGTAGACAGCAGCAATCACATCAATGTCCTCCCAGCATATCATTCTTCACCAATTTGCCATGCACGTTTTAGGTAAAAAGTTCCCTTGTTCACTGGCCTGTCGTCGGGGGAAACAGCTGCACAGAATGAAATTGCACTCGCGATTTTATCATCAGTCCCGCCTCAGTGTGCGTGTTCCAACAGTGCATCATGGTCTTAGTAGTTAAATGATAATGTTTTCCAAATGGATGTTGCTGTGTTTTCCCTTCCAAAATTAAAATAACCTTGTAGGTCGCTGTTATAGGCAAAGCGGAGTTGCTGCTTTATTTGTGTCTCACCAACACAGACACATCGTTCCTTTGTGCGCCAAGGAGTTCAAAGACACACGGACCTGCTACCGTCTGCAGTGGGGCTCCCTCGCGGCCATAGCAGACTGCTATACATGCCAAATGAAGTTGCTCGAGAGCTTGAGGGGCCACACACGACATGTTTAACCAGTTTTATTGGTAGACAGCAGCAATCACAACAATGTCTTCCCAGCATATCATTTTTCACCAATTTGCCATACGCGTTTCAGGTAAAAAGTTCCCTTGTTCACTGGCCTGGCGTCGGGGGAAACAGCTGCACAAAATGAAATCGCACTCACGATTTTATCATCAGTCCCGCCTAAGTGGGCGTGTTCCAACAGTGCATCATGGTCTTAGTAGTTAAAGGATAGTGTTTTCCAAATGGATGCTGCTGTCTTTTCCCTTCCAAAATTAAAATAACCTTTTAGGGCGCTGTTATAGGCAAAGCGGAGTTGCTGCTTTATTTATGTCCCACCAACACGGACACGTCATTCCTTTGTGCGCCAAGGAGTTCAAAGACGTAAGGCGACATGGCAACATTATCGCTGTGAATCCTGTCCCTAGTGTTGCTGCTGCCAGCTGAAATAAAAGGTCAAAACGAATGTTGGGTGCGGTGTCTTCAACTGCGTGGTATTAGTATTGTTGGAGGGAGAAGAACAAGGCATCCCCTATGGATTATTAGCGAACTACGACAACCAAAATAACTAGCGCTGACACGCCCAGGAGGTCGGTCTTCAGAACTTTTAAACACCTGCAAGCTATCGTGCCAAAGTTCCAGCCCCCGTATGCCTAGCCTGTGATCAAGGGGAAACTCATCCCAGAAACGCGTAAGGCGACATGGCAACATTATCACTGTGAATCCTGTCCCAAGTGTTGCTGCTGCCAGCTGAAATAAAAGGTCAAAACTAATGTTGGGTGCGGTGTCTTCAACTGCGTGAGCAACTTCAGATGGAATGTATTGTGGCCTGCTCTGGCCACGAAGACACTCCACCGCTCGTAGAGCGGGTCCGTGTGTCTGGAACGCTTCAGACACACACGAGGAGCAACATACCTTTCGGTGAGGCTCAAGTCAAGCAGGACACTTGCCCGGGAGAAATCAACGGCCCTATGGTATTAGTATTGCTGGAGGGAGAGGAAGAAGGCATCCACTATGGATTAATAGCGAACTATGACAACCACAATACCTAGCGCTGACACGCCCAGGAGGGCGGTCTTCAGAACTTTTAAACACCTGCAAGCTATTGTGCCAAAGTTCCAGCCCCCGTATGCCTAGCCTGTGATCAAGGGGAAACTCATCCCAGAAACGCGTAAGGCGACATGGCAACATTATCGCTGTGAATCCTGTCCCAAGTGTTGCTGCTGCCAGCTGAAATAAAAGGTCAAAACGAATGTTGGGTGCAGTGTCTTCAACTGCGTGAGCAGCTTCAGATGGAATGTATTGTGGCCTGCTCTTGCCATGAAGAGACCACACCGCTCGTAGAGCTGGTCCGTGTGTCTGGAACGCTTCAGACACACACGAGGAGCAACATACCTTTCGGTGAGGCGCAAGTCAAGCAGCACACTTTCCCTGGAGAAATCCACGGCCCTATGGTATTAGTATTCTTGGAGGGAGAGGAACAAGGCATCCACTATGGATTAATAATGAACTACGACAACCACAATACTTAGCGCTGACACGCCCAGGAGGGCGGTCTTCAGAACTTTTAAACACCTGCAAGCTATCGTGCCAAAGTTCCAGCCCCCGTATGCCTAGCCTGTGATCAAGGGTAAACTCATCCCAGAAACGCGTAAGGCGACATGGCAACATTATCGCTGTGAATCCTGTCCCAAGTGTTGCTGCTGCCAGCTGAAATAAAAGGTCAAAACGAATGTTGGGTGCAGTGTCTTCAACTGCGTGAGCAACTTCAGATGGAATATATATATATATATATATATATATATATATATATATATATATATATATATATATATATATATGTATATATATATATATATATACATATATATATATATATATATATATAATTACATACATATGTATAACATATTTTTATACTTTACAGAAACACACATTCACTGGATGATGTCATCAGGGTTGTCATTTGAGGTGTCATCAGTGATGTCACTGAGCATGTCATGAGTGTTGTTGAAGTCATCAGCAGTGCATTGTGGGGGCACGAGTTATAGTTAGGTATACTAACTATAACAGCTGAATTTCTATGTTTTTGTACGAGTGAAATCTCCAACTAACTATAACGTCCCTGAAACCTATGGTTTTTTCAGTGAATTTCTAAGGTTTTTTATATGCTAATTTCTAAATAGAACATCCCTGGAACCTATGTTTTTTTCAGTGAGCTGCCCAGGTGTGTTTTGAACTGTGTGGGGGCTATTCACTGACATTGCAGCTTTATTGACATCCCCACTTCGTGTGCGATACTTACCAGAATCCTGCTGCTGCATTCTGGGACCTGTAGGCGCTGGGGCTCCAGCTGACCACAGGAAGTATATGCACGTGACATTATCGAGGTGGGAGTGGCTGCAGTCCGTGAATGAGGGGAAGGCTGGACATTTAACCTTCACTCAATCCCCTCCCTCAGAACACTTTTCCACCCGACGCTGAAGAGGCAGACATCGCCGAAATGCATCCGCCACTACGGGTGTCAGAATTTTCTCTGTGTGGGCAGTACATTAAAGCGCTTCCGCCAACCTCCTCAAGTGTGGCCTTTCCTCTTTCCATGAAGGAGTTTGTTTGCGATACATTTCCGCGTGGTCACCAGCAACGTGCATGAAAGGCTCCCGCTTCCTCAAGAGGCTCTGTTTCTGCTGGACACTGCTTGCAGTTGTTTCTACTCTGGGATACCGGTATTTACAGAGCTCACCACAAATCATTGGAAGAAGTACGACGGTGATGATGCCACTGTGCAGCACGTCGGGCTTGGTATTCACCGGGTCCCCGCCAGAAAGGATTCCGATGACAAGTGGTTGAAGCGGTTTGGGGACTCAAGGAAGCGCCGCTGCCCAGGTGTGTTTTGAACTGTGTGGGGGCTATTCACTGACATTGCAGCTTTATTGACATCCCCACTTCGTGTGCGATACCAGAATCCTGCTGCTGCATTCTGGGACCTGTAGGCGCTGGGGCTCCAGCCGACCACAGGAAGTATATGCACGTGACATTATCGAGGTGGGAGTGGCTGCAGTCCGTGAATGAGGGGAAGGCTGGACATTTAACCTTCACTCAATCCCCTCCCTCAGAACACTTTTCCACCCGGCGCTGAAGAGGCAGACATCGCCGAAATGCATCCGCCACTACGGGTGTCAGAATTTTCTCTGAGTGGGCAGTACATTAAAGCGCTTCCGCCAACCTCCTCAAGTGTGGCCTTTCCTCTTTCCATGAAGGAGTTTGTTTGCGATACATTTCCGCGTGGTCACCAGCAACGCGCATGAAAGGCTCCCGCTTCCTCAAGAGGCTCTGTTTCTGCTGGACACTGCTTGCAGTTGTTTCTACTCCGGGATACCGGGATTTACAGAGCTCACCACAAATCATTGGAAGAAGTATGACGGTGATGATGCCACTGTGCAGCACGTCGGGCTTGGTATTCACCGGGTCCCCACCAGAAAGGATTCCGATGACAAGTGGTTGAAGCGGTTTGGGGACTCAAGGAAGCGCCGCTGCCCAGGTGTGTTTTGAACTGTGTGGGGGCTATTCACTGACATTGCAGCTTTATTGACATCCCCACTTCGTGTGCGATACTTACCAGAATCCTGCTGCTGCATTCTGGGACCTGTAGGCGCTGGGGCTCCAGCTGACCACAGGAAGTATATGCACGTGACATTATCGAGGTGGGAGTGGCTGCAGTCCGTGAATGAGGGGAAGGCTGGACATTTAACCTTCACTCAATCCCCTCCCTCAGAACACTTTTCCACCCGGCGCTGAAGAGGCAGACATCGCCGAAATGCATCCGCCACTACGGGTGTCAGAATTTTCTCTGTGTGGGCAGTACATTAAAGCGCTTCCACCAACCTCCTCAAGTGTTGCCTTTCCTCTTTCCATGAAGGAGTTTGTTTGCGATATATACATATATATATATACATATATATATATATATATACATTACCTACTGGTGGTCGCCAGTAGGTATATATAGTTAGGATTTTTTCTCTATGGGTTTTTTGAAAATTCTATGTCTAATAACTTTGCCGTTTGTGGACGGAATTGGCTGAAATTTTCAGGAAAATGGCACATTTTGTTTCTGAGCAGCCTTTGAAAATTTGGGGGGGGTTCGTCAAGGGGGGGCCGAGAAAAAAGGGGGGTCCCAAAACGCGTTTTTCCCATGTTAATTTCCATAGGGCGGTTGGCCTCACTTTTAGCCCGAACGGCTGAATGGATTTGCACGAAACTTGGCAAAATTGTAGGGACTGGTAGCCCGATGTGCCTTTTGTAGGTCTCAATATATGTGCTCCAGTGGATTTTGAGAAATTAACGTTTAAAAAAAGATATATATCTGTAAGCGCGGACCAGGCAGCGGTCTGGTTCGCGGACTTTTCGCGCAACGGAGCTTTGTGAAGCGAAGCTGATTGGTTCTCCGGCGTCTGTCAACATTCCAAACAGTCCGTAGCGGCCGCCATCTTGTCTCTCGGTAGGATCGAGAGACAAGAGGAGGCGAAAGCGAAGGGGCAAATGACCATAAGGGGGAATAGTAGATCCTCGCTGACCCCCTAGGTTTGATGTGGAGGTTTCAAAAGGGCCCCGCGGGGCAAAAAAAAAAATAATAATAATAATCGAACGGCTGAATGGATTTGCACGAAACTTGGCAAAATTGTAGGGACTGGTAGCCCGATGTGCCTTTGCTAGGTCTCAATATATGTGCTCCAGTGGATTTTGAGAAATTAACGTTCAAAAAAAGATATATATCTGTAACAGCGCTCCGCTTCGCGTACTTTTCGCGTTACGGAGGTTTGCGAAGCTGATTGGTTTTTCGGCGTCTGTAAACATTCCAAACAGTCCGTAGCGGCCGCCATCTTGTCTCTCGGTAGGATCGAGAGACAAGAGGAGGCCAAAGCGAAGGGGCAAATGACCATAAGGGGGCATAGTAGATCGTCCCTGACCCCCTAGGTTTGATGTGGAGGCTTTGAAAGGTTCTCGCAGGGCAAAAAAATATATACCGTTTTTTTAGTTTTTTTGCGTGGAGTGCGCTCGGTTCGCGAACCGGGAAGCGTTCTGGGGAGCGTACTTTCTTGAAAATTAGTGAAAAAAGTTAGAGTACAATAATAATTGTGAGTGATCAGATGTAGGGTAGCTCTGAGAAGAGCTTTTGGGTTTATGGTACATTTAGGTACTTATAAGTAGGTACCAATGCACATTCTTAAATTCAGAGTGAAAACTCTGTTGCCCTCATCTGAGAAGTGAACTCCATCTCCTCTGTAGATATCTTGCATGTAGTAACGCAAGTTATTGTTGTACAGGGAGCCCATTCCATGGTCTCTCATGTAAGCTGAAACAGATTTGTTTACATGCTTCCTCGATTTCTCAATTTGTGGACAAAATTGGTTCGACCACCTCCATTTCTGTCTTTGGCATATATTTGAATATACCAAGGCAGTCTGAGGAAAAAGTGCCATCAATTGCTCAAAGGTGTCCTTTAAAAGCATTTCCAGACCTACCCCAGTCAAAGTGCCCAAATCATTACCTCCACAGTGCACAATTAACAGGTCAGGTTTTGGCAAATGCATAAAGGTTTTCACCAATGGTATCAATTGGTGACATTTTAATCCTCTGTGGCCAAACCACTTAATTTCCACATCTTGTAAATTGAGGTTAGGTAAATTCCTGTTTTCAGCGTACCTTTGAGCCCAATAGATGTAGCTATGTCCAACAATCCAGACAGAAAACATGGCGAGAGAAGGTTCTCCTGCAGTCAGATGAAGTGTGGCAATGAAATGGCAGTTGAAAAAATGAGAGTGTAAAATGAAAAAAACTGAGGAGTTTCTGTGTTAATGAAGCAGTAAGAGTGATTGGTGGATTTTGATTGCTGAAAACAGAAAGTTAGTGTGCATGGATGAGTTCGTTGAAAGATGTATTTTGAGTGGCGAAGAAAAAATCATTAAATGAAAGAATGCTTTGGATATGCAGGTGCACTGAGAGTTCAGAGTTCAATTGCAACATTGTTGTGTGAGAGGTCTTGCAAGAGGTGGTTGCTATGCAGAAAAAGCAGAGAGGGGGCAGAGGGGGGAAGGGTTTTGCTTTGAAAAAAAGTGAGGGAAGAGTTTTGATTGGGTGACATGAGAGATCTGTGTGAGGAATTACAGCATTTCTGTGCTTTTGATAGCTGCAGACTCTGGAGTGCATACCTTTTGCTCTGCTGAAGACAAATTGGTGTGTTTCTGAGACTGTTTTGAAACTCAAAGTACTTGCTAAGGTGAGAAAAAATTTCTTTAATTTAGATAGAAAATAGTGTGCTTTAAGGAGAAAATTATGAAGAAAGTTGTGTTTTTCAAATGTTGCTTTGTCTCAAGTGTTTCACAAATAGATTTTGTTTGTTTGAGAAATTGTAATTGGAGAAAATGTGAAGTATTAGTACTGACAGGGCTTTTATGTGCATAGGAGCTGTGGAGTGTTTTCAAATTATGACTTGTAAATCGTTTTTGAGAAAAAGCAATGGTTTTAATATTGATGAGAAGGACATAATGGTGTCTGCTTCTTTATAAGGTAATTGAGAGTCTTTCCCATTTCAATGTAAGAAGTTTGTCTGTGGAGCAAATTGCTTGTAAATATGCTCCCACCTGTGCATGGCAAATTTAGATTTTGAATGTTTCCGTTACATAGGCATGTTAAAGGTGACTGAAACATGCTGCAAAGGCAATCAAAAAATGCTTTTATGTGTCTTAAGGACATTTTAAGTCATTTCCCCATGTGCAGTGTTTTCAAATTATGAGTTGAAAATCGTTTTTGAGGTAAAGGAATGTTTTCAAAATTTATGTGCGCCATATGACCCCAAATTTTTTTTTCAGGGGTGCAGCAGGGTGTTCTTGAGATACCCCTGCACCGTCGGAAAAATTCGTAATTTGCGATGAGGTAATTGCTAATCGCAAATTGCACCTTCATTCCTATGGGCCTCCTGCTGCATGGAAATGAATGGGTAATCTTGCTGAAATGCAAAGTCGAATCTGTATTTAAAAGGGTCTGCACCTCTGTACGGGTGTTCGCTATGTGAAGCACGAAAGTTTCACGGGCCGAACTCAAGGCCACCTCTCTCTGAGACAAAAGAGCTCTTATTCTTGCCATGCTGTTGAAATGTGCTCCCAAGGTTGGTATTTGTGGCCAGATTGAAAACTCCCTATGTTCATGTGTGGGAGGAAATAGAACATTTCTGCAGCAAATAACCCGTTCATTTACTGTTACGATAAAATGAATACTTTTAATTAACCCAGAACAATCTTCATTATTGAGCATCAAATAACTACCATTTTCCAAGAACTTGAACGTGGGGATGATAGCAGGAACTGGCGTGCCTTGCAACACGCAAGCCATATTTGGTCGGTGTTTGTTGCATGAACCGTGTAACTGTCTGTGCCTACACATTAGTGAATGATCTGGCGTCTCAGTGCATTCCTCTCCATTCAGATAAAGTTCTTGATCATCTTTGAAAATCTGTATGTGTATGGAAGCGACCAGACTTGATGAAGAAAACCACTACCTAAAGGTTAATAACGACCTATTGGTATATATTTCATACAATTTGAAAACTTATATAAAGCAAAAGGCAGCGTTATTAAACCGTGGATAAGGCACGTTGCCAAAGCAGTCAACCTTTTGGATTTATACTGGAAATGTTAAAGGAAGAATTACGGAGTAGGGCCTGTAAATCTTTAATAGACAACGAGTAAAATTACTCCAACCATCGTATTCCTCTAACTCCGGGATAGTAGGGGTGTTTAATTTTTTAGAAGTAGCCAATCCAAAGCATTTGGTCTGGGAAATTGTTTCATTCACAAACAACATATGTTTTGGGATGAGACATGCACGGTGGAAAGCCTCAGTGCCTTGTACCTGCCAGGTTCGTGAATCCCAAACTGATGTAGATCCTGGATATTTTTACTCTGTATTACGTTAGCATGGTCTCATTACTGGTTTAAACGCCATTTTTCCTTTTTTGTAACTTCTGCACACGACACTTAGTTGTTGCTTTAGCTTTCAGCCTACCTGCGTCAAGATCTATGCCTGCTTCAAGCAGGCGCAGGGTTTTGATGTAGCTTTGTCCTATCTGATTGTAAATGCGGCACACCGTGGGTGGCAGAGCAGCGGTGCACGTTAACTGGTGCATCCCTGGGGATGTGCTAGTTAATATAAATCTGCCCCTTTACATTTAATTATGTGCAGGGGACACAGAGTAGGTGAGGTTTATCCAAGGTTAAGAAGAGATGAGTCCTGTTCAGTGAAAAATTGGAGATAGGCTTCAGTATATTATATACTTAAGTAGTGTGTTAAGTTTTTGATGACTGTTATTAATTTACTGTTGGGTAATAGTGGTTAATAACATTTTTTATTATATTTTACCACAGATTCAACTGCACATTATTTCAAGATTTTAGGATGCCTAGCAAAGAAAGAGTAAGAAAGGCTGGAAAACGTCAAAGACAGCAGGAGCATGGAATATTGCAGCAGTCCTCTAACAAAAAGATTTGTCAAGTCACCAAGAAAGCACCGGGTAAGAGTCGAAAAACAGTCATAAGAAATATGTGTAGTAAAAAAAATATTACTACAGAAAATGTTTCACTCCAGAAAAGGAGACCGAATTCAAATGGTAAGGAAAGGCCAATGAGAAATGTTACTGCTAGAGTAAGAGATAACTCTATGCATGAAAGTAGAAGGAAACAACAGTTTAGGGATATTCGTAAACGAATGTTCCGCAACAGGATAATTGGGAATTTGTTAAAAAATATTAAGAAAGGTCAGCAGAAAGTGGTTTTTTATAAGAGAAAAAAAATAGTTGAGAAAGTTATTGATCAGGCATTTGAAATTAAACGTAAGTTATTTATTTTGACAATCAATAGAATTAGGAAGCTAAACAAGGTAATTTATGATTTCAAAAGAAATAGTAGATGGAAGAGAATAGTTAATCGTAGTAATTTTTGTGAAGTTTTTTCTGGAGAATGGATGCATAGTTCAAGCTCTGAGGCATTTTTTAATGAGGAGAGTTATTTCCAGGATAATGATTTGGTGCATGCAGTTGACACCAGTGGTCGAGCTTATGAAGTGAAAGATGGTTGTCCAGTTGAAAAAGAAAAACTTGTGAGAACAGAGATAGAAGAGGTGTTAGGTAATGAGGTTTTAGGGAGACGTCCTAAGGGTCCTGTGTACACCTGGAAGTGTAGTAGTATTTGCAGTGTACGACAGGATTCCATCAATTTGCTTTGTGATTTTATACGGTCATTTAGTAAGAAAAGTTTGAAGCAGAAAATGAAGTTGTTGCAAGAATTAGATCCTTGCAGAGTGAGAGAAGTGATAGGTTTGCATGGTCATTCACTGGCTTGTCTTTCCAGGAGAGTATGCCAGAGTGTTTTTCATCATTTCAGGATGCTAGCAGTGCATCATAATAAAGTGAGGAAATTAGTTAGAATGTTGTATTATGCTAAGAGTCCAGCAATTATGCTAAAACAATTATGCGCTGCTCTTTTGCATGGTTCTGAAATAGATGTGAAGAATATATGTGAAGAAATTGAGTTTTGTTACTTTGGAAGTAAAGAGGAGAATGTTGAAATTGAGCAAGAAGAAGAGAGTAATGTGGAAGATAGTGTACAGGTTTCCAGTACAGATAATTTCCAGAGGGAAATTGCGACGTTTGAGGTGAAATCAAGTGAGAGGCCAAATTTCACTTGTGTGTGTTGTCGACGCACTTATTATAAGAATCAGACTAAGTTAGTGGATTTATATGGAAAAAGTGAAAGGGAAAATAATAGTGAATGGAAGGATTTTACAACATACTTGATGGTAGAAAATTGTTTTGATTTGGGATTGGATCAACGTGTGTGTACTTATTGTTGTAACAAATTAAATCAAAACCAGATGCCTGCTAGAGCGGTTCATAATAATCTGGAATTGGTTGAAATTCCTTCTGAATTGAAGGATTTAAATACTTATGAATCTATTTTGATTCAAAGTATCCATCCCTTTCAGGCTATTGTAAGAATGGAGCCAAAGACAGGGAAATTGCCTCCATCAGATTTACAGAGAGGATTAAAGGGAAGAGTTGTTTATTTGCCTCTAGATTTGAAGAAAAACATTAACACAATTGGAGTAGAAAAAGTGGAAGAGGAACCTCTGGTTATCTTAGTTAATGGGGTTCCGACAAAGAATAAGAAAATATGGCAAGATTTAGTAGATGTTAGGAAAGTCAAAAGGGCAACATTGTATTTGAAAAAATATAATAAATACTATAAAAATGTATATGTTGCAGAAGAGGAAGTAAGTGAGGAAGAGGATAGCGATTTGTGTGCTGGTCAAATTGAGAAAGTAGAACCCTGTACTAGTGAAGAAATATATGAACATTATAGTGTTCATCCTTTGCATTCCAAGGAAGTCATGGGGAATGCTATTGAGTTGTTTCAAATGAAACAAGCGAAAGGGAGTCCCATTAGTGTTTGGGAGGAAAGTTTGGAAGCTCGGTGTTTCCCACAGCTTTTTCCAACAGGTCAGGGAGGAAGATATGATGAGCGACCTCATCAAATTCCTGCTTCTGAATACCGGACTTTGCGATTGTATGCAGGAGATCCTAGGTTTCGACAATGCATTCCTTATTTGTTTCATCTCCTGTTTGAAAGCGATCTGTCTGGACTGTCATATGCAGTGAACCACATCTTGAAAAGTGGTATACACATGCAAAACATCTCGGCAAGTGACTTTATGGATAAAGTCAATGTCCAAGACAGTATTTTGGATTCTCACCTGATTAATCTCATGGCGTGTCAGCGTGGTACTAATGAGTACTGGTACCGTCGTCATGGTGATTTAAAATGTATGCTGAGGAACTTAGGAACTCCCACATGGTTCCTCACTTTGAGCTGTGCTGAGTATGGCTGGGAAGACTTACTTGAATTTCTACGAGAGGCAAATGCTAACGTAGAAAACATCGAATTCAAGACACCCGGAGAACTGTGCTCTTTGGATCCAGTCAATGTATGTAGGTACTTCAATCATAGATTTGAAGGTATGATGTCTTTCATCATGAATAAGAAGAATCCACCTCTTGGAGAGGTGTTGGATTTCTTCTGGAGGAAGGAGTACCAAGCAAGAGGTGCTCCTCATATACATATGTTGCTGTGGATCAAGGATGCACCTAAATTTGGAACGGATGCAGATGACTCAGTGATGAGTTTCATAGAACAGTATTCTACGTGTGCTGTTCCAAACGCAAAGGAGAAAAAAAGCCTAAGAGAAAAAGTTCTACGTTTCCAAAGCCATCGATGTGGAAAGTACTGTCGTCGTAAATTCCGGAACAAAGACAAGTTCTACACCAAATGTCGTTTCGGCTTTCCACGATCGGTGATTTCTAAAGGAAGAGTGAACAGTTTGATGTCTTCGCTGCGACATAATGTGATGAAGAAATCACCTAAAAACACATACAATTTGAAGAGGAACGAAGAGTCTAAGTACATCAACGACTACAACCCGGTGATTTTGTCCATGTGGAATGCTAACATGGATATACAGTTTGTGGCTGATAACTGTATGGCTGTGGCTAGGTATGTGACATCTTACATCACCAAAAAAGAGAAGACAGAATTGAAGGATATGTGGGAGGACATTTCCCATGAAAAGAGCCTCAGCAAGAAGTTGTACAGTTTCAGTCTGAAGATGTTGTCGCATCGAGAAATCGGAGCTTACGAATGTTCTGACCGGTTGTCTTCAGCAAGTCTCTATGCCAAGTCCAGGAGTATCGTTTGGGCGAGTGTTGGTCTTGCTGCAACGCGTAATCGAGTTCTGAAACCTGTGCGGGAAATTGAGTATTTGGCGGAAAAGGAGCCAAACAGTACCGACATTTTGAAGAGCAACATGTTGGATACATATTATCCAAATCGAAGCAGTCACCTCGAGAATGTTTGTCTGTATGAGGTTCTGCAAAATTACATATTCAAGAGGAACATCAAAGAAGATACTGAGAAAGGAGTGTATGCTGTAATAGGAAGTGAGGGATGTCTGGTCAAGCAAAGAAAATGCCACTTGATAAACCATCGAAAATTGAGTGGCGAATCTCCTGAAAAAAAGGAGTTTTTCTATTTAGCACTTTTGCAACTTTTTAAGCCTTGGCGTGCAGAAGAGGAACTGCTTGGAGATTTCCTCTGTTACGAAGACTCTTTCAATGCTGCCAAGGAGACCATAGAATGTCCTGCTTTTCCCAAATATGTAGAAATGTTGAATGTGGAAATTGAGCAGGAAGCAACGATTGCAGCCGAGATTGCCAGAGACAGTTCTCAGGACAGTCAGAGTTCTGCTTCATTGAGTCAGGATCCACTAGGAGGACCTCTTATCGAAAATGAAGCTGCCACTGCTATGAATGAAGTGGAAAGAGCCATGGCACATGCTCAGGAGGATGCGGTTAACTTAGAAGAGTTGGAAAGACAACTCAACGTTGAGCAGAGGAAAATATATGACGAACTTACCATGCAAATTGATCATGGATTAAGTCATGATAAGAAAGAGTGCTCATGTACGTCGTTGAAGCCTGTCCGACTGTACGTGAGTGGAGAAGCGGGAACTGGAAAAAGTTTCCTTATTAAAGCAATTTCATGTTATTTGCAGGAAAGGACAGAGTCATCGCTGTCTTGTGTTGTCACCGCTCCAACTGGACTGGCAGCACATAACATTAAAGGGATTACTTTACATCGTTTACTGATGCTGCCAGTGGAGCATGACAACAAATTAGAATATCACAAGCTATCTGGAGATGCTTGTTTTGAAGTTTCAAGAGTCTTGAGGAAAATGAAACTTCTTATCATTGACGAAGTAAGCATGGTTTCCAATGTTATGCTTGCCTTTGTGCATTTGAGAATGCAAGAAGTTCTCAAAACAGAGTATGATGTGTTATTTGGTGGCAAACACATCATTGTTTTTGGAGATCTTCTGCAGCTGACACCAGTGAAAGGGCAACCTGTGTTCAAAATGCTCACGCATGAAGATACCAGGAAGTGCTTAGGGAGTATTGGCAACGTCAATATATGGTTAAACTTCAATTATGCTGAACTGCATGAAAATATGCGTCAGGCAAAGGATGAAGTTTACAAGACTATTCTACAAGATGTTAGAATTGGAAAAGTGACCGAGCATGGGAAAGAAGCTTTACATGCACGATTACTGACAAATTTATATCCAGACGAAGATGTTGTGCCTGAGAATATTTTTCAGAAAGCTACTGAGAAAAAATCTGGAATATGTTTGATGCCAACTCTTGCAGAATGTGCCAAATTCAACAACAAAATGTTGCATTTAGAAAAGCAAGAGATTGTGAAATTGGAAGCTATTGACAGAGTAGAGCATATGGGATCAACAATTATTTTGTCTGAGAATCTGAAAACAAAATTGGATTCATTAGAGAAGAGTATATCTAAAACTGCGGGTTTTGAAAAGACTCTGAATGTGTGCTTGAACTGCCGTATAATTTTAAGAAGGAATTTACATGTTGAAAGAGGTCTGGTAAATGGATCAATGGGTAATGTTGTTGATTTTGTGAAATACAGAAATAGAGATGGAATTGAATTTTTAAAAATTAAATTTGATGGCATTGAGGAAGTACAGCTAATTGCTCGTTGTTCTGCTAGATTTTTGCTTGTAAAAGACTTATATGTTCGTCGTAAGCAGTTTCCTGTTTGCTTGGCATATGCGGTGACAATCCATAAATCGCAAGGTTTAAGTGTAGACTGTGCATTGGTGAATATTGGCAGTTCTGTGTTCAAGGAGGGTATGGCATATGTGGCATTGTCACGAGTTAGGACTTTATCGGGATTGTACTTGATTGAGTGTGATGTCACAAACATTTGTGCGGATCTAGATTGTGTTAAGGAATACAATAGGTTGAGAAGAGAGTATGCGCCACATTTGCCTCAGTATCCTTTGTTTGAGAAACGTGTGGTAGGCCGGAAACGAAGAAATGTGACCAATACTGGGGAGGTTGTAGCAAAAAGACGAAAAGTTGATGAACCTGAAATTATAAGCAGAAACAAAAAGGATTCTGTTGAAGATGTTGTTGGTTTTCAATTTGAAAACAGTTCTGGTGTCAACTGCTATGCTAATGTAGTGGTTAATGTTGTCTTTTCTCTAGAAACTTTAAAAGAACAGATTGTGGTCAATTCGGATCAAAGATTTTGCAGTTTGTTAAATTCTGTGTTAGAGAAATGTAGCACTGATAGAACAAACATAGAAAGTGTGTCTGAAATTCGAAATCTGTTAGACAGATGTTCAGGCCAAACACAATTCTCTCAAAATAGTCAGCAAGATTGTCAGGAGTTTTTAATGTATATGCTTGATGTATTGCATGATGAAGGTGTAGATGTAGATCACCTGTTTGGGCTTTCTTATCAATGGCAGCATGACTGCGAGAACTGTAGGGTATCAGCTACTACTAGTGTAGACTCAGAAAGATTTATATATTTAACTTTGCCAGACAGTAAATCAGTCTCTTTTAATAAGCTAGTAAAAGCAGCTGATCACAACATGGAGTGTAGCCAATGTAAATCTGAAATGATGTCCACTTTATTTATACGAACATATGGCCAGTATGTCATTTTAATGTTCCAACGATGTAGGCCTGATGGAACAAAATTGACAACTTTAATTAAAAATTTTGTGGCTTCACAGTTGTCAATATCAGGAAGGACTTTTGTAACTGTAGCAATTATATATCATGATGGTCCTTCAATAACATCAGGACATTATACAGCTTATTTAAAGTGTAGAAATGGCTGGTCATTCTGCAATGATTCTGTTTTAATTTTCAAAAAAAAATTGCCATATGACCTTAAAAACTCTTACCTGGTGTTTTTAAAACCAAAATTTTAGGGAAAGAATCTCGGGATGTGCTCTGAGGAATTTCAAGAAGTTCTCATGGCTCCTACACTATTTGGCCTTGAGGATAAGTGTAGTACAGAGACATAACTTTTTACCATAACACTGGACGTTATTGAGAAATACGTGCACTTTGAATGAGTTCAGAAAAACTATTTCTTTTTATAAGCTAATTGAAGCAGCGAATCAAAACATGGAGTAGAGGGAATGTAAGTCTGCAATGCTGTCTACTGTTTTACATTGCTTTGTGATTAAAAGTGATGTAGAGAATTAAATAATTGTACTAGTCATAAAGGTAGTGTAAGTCTGCTTCATAGTAAGCAGTATCAGTGTGATAGGAAATGTAGAACATGATTGAGCAAGAAGGGGAAGATATTACTAGTCCAGGATTGTGTAAATGATCTTCAACATTTTAATTCTGAAAGTTGCGGAAATGCGAAAAGACGGGATTGGCTTACAAGAAATCCAAGAGTTATACATGGCTCTGACACGATTTGGCCTTGTGGAATCGTGTGGTAGAGAGCGAGAAGTCATTTATTGTATGTAACATGTTTTTGAAAATGATGGAGGTTTTCTTTCAGAAAGTGGCGGGTTGAAAGTAATAACAGCACAACAGAGTGTAAGCTGTTCATAGGACATCCTTGGCCGTCATGGAAAGTAAGTTAACTTTAAGGAGTTCTGAATTCTGATTTGTAATGTATGGGTTTTTTAAACACAATCATTTTGATTGTGTTTTTTTTTCCCCGCTGTTATATGATGAATACCTTCAAGTCACTGTTTTAGTGAAATTTGATACATTCTGAGAACAGCAAAAATAAACCATTTAACATGTATAATTAATTCTGTTCTGTTTGCATTTATGATGTACATGTAGAACTGTGTAGGAGGCATGGAGAAGGTGAGGCTTCTGTCAGTGTCAAAGTTGTTGCATACAGTGCTCATATTCTACGTAGTCTTTTATATTTCATTACTTTCACTGTTTCTGACAGATGTAAAAAATTTCTTTTTTAAAAGAACAGTAAGTATAAGGGAAGGAAACAGACAGTTATGTTAAAAGAAACACAGCTATAGGGAATAAACTAGGGATACTGTTACCCGCAATCCTCTGCTGATGATGTCACTGAGCATGTCATGAATGATGTAATATGTGACATCATCAGCAGTGGATTACGGGTAATAGTATCTCTAGTTTACTCCCCTATAGCTGTCTTTCTTTTAACATAACTGTCTGTTTCCTTCCCTTATACTTACTGTTCTTTTTTATAAACAATTTTTTTTGGTTCGCTTCCGGTTCGCGTACCGGGGAGCGAACTGGGAAGCGAACTAAGAGAAATAGAGGTTGGCACAGTTGCAAATATTGTACCAATTTTTTTATAACGGGGAGGTAGTTCTGAAAAGAACTTTTTTTTAAATTGTTTTTGTTGTTTTATATTTTTTTTATTATTTTTCTGAACATTTTTTTACTTTTTTTGAATTTTTCTGAACAGTTTTATATTTTTTTTGTTTATTTTTCGGAGGGGGCAACGAAAACGATTCATTGTAAAGGGCTCAACAGGAGGAAGAAAACAAAAAAAAGAATTTATTGTTTGGGGAGTTTCGGACAAACATGAGCATGATTGTTAATAGCTCTGTTGATCAGAGTGATGCTACTTTCTGCGTAGCAAATGATTCCACTGCAATGTACGCAGACTTGTTTTACTTCACGAAATCTCGTTTGTATATTTGGCACCATCTCCCTGCCCTCTGGTCCCGTTACTTCCGGTACAACAGATCTTCTGGCCATAATAGGGAGATTATCTAGGTCGTCCTGTTCCTCTTCTTCCTCTTCTTGCTGAATTATAACTTTAGCAGGTGGTCCACTCTTCCTTGGATGTGGTGGAGGTGGTGGGGAAGCACCAGCTGAAGCTAGTAAAGAAGCCATTGCTCACTGGTAACAAAGGGTCTTTCTCTCACAATGATGAAAGTCAGAGTGAGGAAAGAAGGAGGGATTTTCACCATTTGGGAAAAAAAATAGTTCTCAACCAATGAAAAGTGTTCATTTTAGATCATATGACCTAGTCTTACATCATTAGGAAACCGAAAGTGAAATGAACCAATGAAAAGTGTTATTACCAAGTCACATGACCTGCTGTGTTTACGTTACGCGCTTTGCAGGGCCTCCCGGTTTGCTTCCAGAAACCTGTGCTTTGCGACTCGGTAAGCGTACGAGTTCGCTAACGTAGCACGTCATATGACGTATCACGCGACAACGCGAAACGTCATGCGGACGGGAGGCGTCACGATGTTGTTTTCTAACGCGGCAGTTGCGGTAAAGAAACGTTTACCGGCTCGCGGTCTATTTCGCGGCATCAAGGTCAGCTAACGGGAAGCTTCCCGATTCGCGAAGCGGGAACGAAGAAAAAAAAATATTTAAAAAAAAAAATTATTCATAAACATATAAAATATATTTTTGGATTTAAAGAAGAATACATTTTACAGCTACAGATATTAGCTGTTAAAAAACCAATGAAATTCACAGAAAAAACCATAGGTTATAGACCATATATAGTTAGGAATTAGCATTTACAAAACCTTGAAAATTCACTGAAAAAACCATAGGTTATAGACCATATATAGTTAGGAATTAGCATTTAAAAAACCTTATTTTACTCACACAAAACCATTGAAATTCCATATATAGTTAGTTGCACTAACTATATATCGCGCACCCGTAATCCACTGCTGATGATGTCACATATTACATCATTCATGACATGGTCAGTGACATCACTGATGACATCACTGATGACATCTCAAATGACATCACTGATGATATCTCATTTGACATCAATGGTCACATCAATGATGATATCATTAATGTGACAATACAATGCATCTCCTCACACTTTAATATAACCTCTGTTACACCCAGTGTTAAATACAGAGTATAATTTTTGAAACCATTGACACACCAATACTAGTTACTACATACCCACTCACTGATTCCTACGTCTACACACACATTCACTCATTCACCCATACAATCATTCATACATACAATCACTCATCTTTACAACACTATCATATGCACTCATACACCTATACAGACACTCACACTCTGCCACTCATCCATGGAGTTACTCACACACCTAGTCAGTCCTGTAAAGAATCAATCACAGTTCCATTTTCTAATCTACACAGTTAAACATAGAGTACCTTACATTTTAAAACATATACTAACACATACTTACTCTCTTATAGAATCACTGATACAAGTACACATTGATCTGCACAGAGTCACACACCTCCCAGCCAGTCATACACACACTCAGTCTCCCATACAAATACTTGTGCAACCAATCAATAACCCATATAGCTACTTATATAGCTACTGATCAACACATGCAGCAGCTTGCACAACAACAGACATGCTGATGCACACTTTCAGACAGTTTAGTCACTAACCCGTGCATTTAGTAAGACGCATTTAATCACTCACTCATACAGTCAATCACGCACCTACTAAAACCTTCATTGAGACACTTATACATCCACTCATTCTTCAATATGTAAAACATATTTAAACTTTACAGAAACACATAATCACTGGATGTTGTCATCAGTGATGTCATTTGAGATGTCATCAGTGATGTCATCAGTGATGTCACTGACCATGTCATGAATGATGTAATATGTGACATCATCAGCAGTGGATTACGGGTGCGCGATATATAGTTAGTGCAACTAACTATATATGGAATTTCAATGGTTTTGTGTGAGTAAAATAAGGTTTTTTAAATGCTAATTCCTAACTATATATGGTCTATAACCTATGGTTTTTTCAGTGAATATATATATATATATATATATATATATATATATATATATTCACTGAAAAAACCATAGGTTATAGACCATATATAGTTAGGAATTAGCATTTACAAAACCTTGAACATTCACTGAAAAAACCATAGGTTATAGACCATATATAGTTAGGAATTAGCATTTACAAAACCTTATTTTACTCACACAAAACCATTGAAATTCCATATATAGTTAGTTGCACTAACTATATATCGCGCACCCGCAATCCACTGCTGATGATGTCACATATTACATCATTCATGACATGGTCAGTGACATCACTGATGACATCACTGATGACATCTCAAATGACATCACTGATGACATCACTGATGACATCACTGATGACAACATCCAGTGACTGTATGTTTCTGTAAAGTTAAAATGTGTCTTACATATTGAAGAATGAGTGGAAGTATAAGTGTCTGGACAAAGGATTTAGTAGGTGCATGACTGAATGCATGAGTGAGTGATTAAATGTGTCTCACTGAGTGCATGGGTTAGTGACTAAACTGTCTTAATTTGTGCATCATTATGTCTGTTGTTCTGTAAACTGCTGCATGTGTTGATCAGTAGCTATATGATTAACTATATGGGTTACTGATTGATTGTCCAAGTATTTGTATGGGAGACTGAGTGTGTGTGTGGCTGGCTGGGAGGTGTGTGACTCTGTGCAGAACAATGTGTACTTGTATCAATGATTGTATAAGAAGGTAAGTATGTGTTAGTATATGTTTGAAAATGTAAGGTGCTCTATGTTTAACTGTATAGACAAGAAAATGGAAGTGTCATTGATTCTTTACAGGACTGACTAGGTGTGTGAGTAACTCCATGGATGAGTGGCAGACTGTGAGTGTCTGTATAGGTGTATGAGTGCATATGATAGTGTTGTAAAGATGAGTGATTGTATGTATGAATGATTGTATGGGTGAATGAGTGAATGTGTGTGTAGACATAGGAATCAGTGAGTGCGTATGTAGTAACTAGTATTGGTGTGTCAATGGTTTCAAAAATTATACTCTGTATTTAACACTGGGTGAAACAGAGGTTATATTAAAATGTGAGGAGATGCATTGTATTGTCACATGAATGATATCATCAGTGATGTGGTCATTGATGTCAAATGAGATGTCATCAGTGATGTCATCAGTGATGTCATTTGAGATGTCATCAGTGATGTCATCAGTGATGTCACTGACCATGTCATGAATGATGTAATATGTGACATCATCAGCAGTGTATTACGGGTGCGCGATATATAGTTAGTGCAACTAACTATATATGGAATTTCAATGGTTTTGTGTGAGTAAAATAAGGTTTTTTAAATGCTAATTCCTAACTATATATGGTCTATAACCTATGGTTTTTTCAGTGAATTTTCAAGGTTTTGTAAATGCTAATTCCTAACTATATATGGTCTATAACCTATGGTTTTTTCTGTGAATATATATATATATATATATATATATATATATATATATATATATATATATATATATATATATATATATATATATATATATGAAATAGCAAACGCCCTGGAGCTTGGAGGCGCACTCGACGATTCTCTCCCTTCCAGGCTATAAATGCTGCCTGCCAGACAAAGTACATGTTTCATTAAAGTTGTTGCCGACGCGTTTCAGGGCCATAAGCCCCTTCTTCCTGGGCATTGAATGATACACATGAGGTCTGCATTTCATTTCCGGCATTTTTATTGAACCATACCTCCCACATGGGCGTGTCTTGCATTACACACTCCGTCGTGCATTATGGGGCATGGAGTCCTTTATGCAGAAAAAATTTATTCTCTCCTTTAAGTAAGTTCATGCGTATATTCAAAGTCATTATCTTTATATTTTCTCTGAGTGAGTCACCTTCTTTGAAAGCAGGTTTTGTTCGCATTGTTGGAGAATCGTGCCGTTACCCATTCTGAGCAGTTCAGATCGTCGGCCTCAAACAGCTGGGAAAACTTTGAATATACGCATGAACTTACTTAAAGGAGAGAATAAATTTTTTCTGCATAAAGGACTCCATGCCCCATAATGCACGACGGAGTGTGTAATGCAAGACACGCCCATGTGGGAGGTATGGTTCAATAAAAATGCCGGAAATGAAATGCAGACCTCATGTGTATCATTCAATGCCCAGGAAGAAGGGGCTTATGGCCCTGAAACGCGTCGGCAACAACTTTAATGAAACATGTACTTTGTCTGGCAGGCAGCATTTATAGCCTGGAAGGGAGAGAATCGTCGAGTGCGCCTCCAAGCTCCAGGGCGTTTGCTATTTCATTTATACACGGTGTTCTGGCCGTGGGAGGCAGCAACATCATCAACTGGGACTGACTGCGTTTTCCCAGCTGTTTGAGGCCGACGATCTGAACTGCTCAGAATGGGTAACGGCACGATTCTCCAACAATGCGAACAAAACCTGCTTTCAAAGAAGGTGACTCACTCAGAGAAAATATAAAGATAATGACTTTGAATATATACGCATGAACTTACTTAAAGGAGAGAATAAATTTTTTCTGCATAAAGGACTCCATGCCCCATAATGCACGACGGAGTGTGTAATGCAAGACACGCCCATGTGGGAGGTATGGTTCAATAAAAATGCCGGAAATGAAATGCAGACCTCATGTGTATCATTCAATGCCCAGGAAGAAGGGGCTTATGGCCCTGAAACGCGTCGGCAACAACTTTAATGAAACATGTACTTTGTCTGGCAGGCAGCATTTATAGCCTGGAAGGGAGAGAATCGTCGAGTGCGCCTCCAAGCTCCAGGGCGTTTGCTATTTCATTTATACACGGTGTTCTGGCCGTGGGAGGCAGCAACATCATCAACTGGGACTGACTGCGTTTTCCCAGCTGTTTGAGGCCGACGATCTGAACTGCTCAGAATGGGTAACGGCACGATTCTCCAACAATGCGAACAAAACCTGCTTTCAAAGAAGGTGACTCACTCAGAGAAAATATAAAGATAATGACTTTGAATATACGCATGAACTTACTTAAAGGAGAGAATAAATTTTTTCTGCATAAAGGACTCCATGCCCCATAATGCACGACGGAGTGTGTAATGCAAGACACGCCCATGTGGGAGGTATGGTTCAATAAAAATGCCGGAAATGAAATGCAGACCTCATGTGTATCATTCAATGCCCAGGAAGAAGGGGCTTATGGCCCTGAAACGCGTCGGCAACAACTTTAATGAAACATGTACTTTGTCTGGCAGGCAGCATTTATAGCCTGGAAGGGAGAGAATCGTCGAGTGCGCCTCCAAGCTCCAGGGCGTTTGCTATTTCATTTATACACGGTGTTCTGGCCGTGGGAGGCAGCAACATCATCAACTGGGACTGACTGCGTTTTCCCAGCTGTTTGAGGCCGACGATCTGAACTGCTCAGAATGGGTAACGGCACGATTCTCCAACAATGCGAACAAAACCTGCTTTCAAAGAAGGTGACTCACTCAGAGAAAATATAAAGATAATGACTTTGAATATACGCATGAACTTACTTAAAGGAGAGAATAAATTTTTTCTGCATAAAGGACTCCATGCCCCATAATGCACGACGGAGTGTGTAATGCAAGACACGCCCATGTGGGAGGTATGGTTCAATAAAAATGCCGGAAATGAAATGCAGACCTCATGTGTATCATTCAATGCCCAGGAAGAAGGGGCTTATGGCCCTGAAACGCGTCGGCAACAACTTTAATGAAACGTACTTTGTCTGGCAGGCAGCATTTATAGCCTGGAAGGGAGAGAATCGTCGAGTGCGCCTCCAAGCTCCAGGGCGTTTGCTATTTCATTTATACACGGTGTTCTGGCCGTGGGAGGCAGCAACATCATCAACTGGGACTGACTGCGTTTTCCCAGCTGTTTGAGGCCGACGATCTGAACTGCTCAGAATGGGTAACGGCACGATTCTCCAACAATGCGAACAAAACCTGCTTTCAAAGAAGGTGACTCACTCAGAGAAAATATAAAGATAATGACTTTGAATATACGCATGAACTTACTTAAAGGAGAGAATAAATTTTTTCTGCATAAAGGACTCCATGCCCCATAATGCACGACGGAGTGTGTAATGCAAGACACGCCCATGTGGGAGGTATGGTTCAATAAAAATGCCGGAAATGAAATGCAGACCTCATGTGTATCATTCAATGCCCAGGAAGAAGGGGCTTATGGCCCTGAAACGCGTCGGCAACAACTTTAATGAAACATGTACTTTGTCTGGCAGGCAGCATTTATAGCCTAGAAGGGAGAGAATCGTCGAGTGCGCCTCCAAGCTCCAGGGCGTTTGCTATTTCATTTATACACGGTGTTCTGGCCGTGGGAGGCAGCAACATCATCAACTGGGACTGACTGCGTTTTCCCAGCTGTTTGAGGCCGACGATCTGAACTGCTCAGAATGGGTAACGGCACGATTCTCCAACAATGCGAACAAAACCTGCTTTCAAAGAAGGTGACTCACTCAGAGAAAATATAAAGATAATGACTTTGAATATACGCATGAACTTACTTAAAGGAGAGAATAAATTTTTTCTGCATAAAGGACTCCATGCCCCATAATGCACGACGGAGTGTGTAATGCAAGACACGCCCATGTGGGAGGTATGGTTCAATAAAAATGCCGGAAATGAAATGCAGACCTCATGTGTATCATTCAATGCCCAGGAAGAAGGGGCTTATGGCCCTGAAACGCGTCGGCAACAACTTTAATGAAACGTACTTTGTCTGGCAGGCAGCATTTATAGCCTGGAAGGGAGAGAATCGTCGAGTGCGCCTCCAAGCTCCAGGGCGTTTGCTATTTCATTTATACACGGTGTTCTGGCCGTGGGAGGCAGCAACATCATCAACTGGGACTGACTGCGTTTTCCCAGCTGTTTGAGGCCGACGATCTGAACTGCTCAGAATGGGTAACGGCACGATTCTCCAACAATGCGAACAAAACCTGCTTTCAAAGAAGGTGACTCACTCAGAGAAAATATAAAGATAATGACTTTGAATATACGCATGAACTTACTTAAAGGAGAGAATACATTTTTTCTGCATAAAGGACTCCATGCCCCATAATGCACGACGGAGTGTGTAATGCAAGACACGCCCATGTGGGAGGTATGGTTCAATAAAAATGCCGGAAATGAAATGCAGACCTCATGTGTATCATTCAATGCCCAGGAAGAAGGGGCTTACGGCCCTGAAACGCGTCGGCAACAACTTTAATGAAACATGTACTTTGTCTGGCAGGCAGCATTTATAGCCTGGAAGGGAGAGAATCGTCGAGTGCGCCTCCAAGCTCCAGGGCGTTTGCTATTTCATATATATATATATATATATATATATATATGCACAAAAACCCCTTCTCAAAGAAAAGGAGGCAGAGTCCCAGGAGGAACAGGTAGGAAACGCTTCTTTATTGGCAACTTGGCGAATGCATTTCGGCAGCACACCTGCCTTCCTCAGCGCTCAAAGCGTCCCATGGGTTGAATGTCAAGCTGCCTGTGAGTCCCTCTTTGATGTTCTTGCTGGTACATATGTATATATATATATGTATATTACCTACTGGCGGTCGCCAGTAGGTAGTTATAGTTAGGACCTAGTTTCCATAGGAAATCAGCAACATTCTATTGGGAATAACTTTGGCGTTGATGGACGGAATTGGCTGAATTTCTCCAAGAAAATGGCCAGCTCCGCTCCGCTCCGCTCCGTCCCTGAAAGTTTGGGGGGGATTCGTCAAGCGGGGGCTCAGATAAAAGGGGGGTCCCAAAACGTGTTTTCCCCATGTTAATTTCCATATGGCGGTTGGACTCACTTTTAGCCCGAACGGCTAAATGGATTTCCACCAAACTTGGCAAAATTGTAGGGACTGGTAGCCCGATGTGCCTTTGCTATGTCTCAAGATATGTGCTCCAGTGGATTTTGAGTAATTTAGGTTAAAAAAAATATATATATCTATAAGTGCGCCCCGGTACGCGCACCGGGGCGCGTACTAGCGCGCAACGCGAGTTCGCGAGCGGAAAGCTGATTGGCTCTCGGGTGTCTGTCAACATTCCAAACAGTCCGGAGCGGCCGCCATCTTGTGTCTCGGTAGGATCGAGACACAAGAGGTGGCAAAAACAAAGGGGGAAATGACCAAAAGGGGGCAGGGTAGACCCCCCCGACCCCCTAGGTTTGATGTGGGGGCTATAAAAGGGCCCTGCGGGGCAAAACACATTTTTTTTCTTCGATTTACGCAGGGGGAGCGCCCGGTACGCCACCGGGGATTGTACCGGGGAGCGTACCATGGAGAAAAAAGAATGACAGAGTTTTTAAAAAATGTAGCATTTTTTTAAAAATTGGAGGTAGTTCTAAAAGGAACAGTTTTTTTTATTATTTTTGTTGTTTTATATTTTTTTATTGTTTTTTGAACATTTTTTACTTTTTTGGCTTTTATGAACAATTTTATATTTTTTTTGTATTTTTTATGGGGACAAACAAAAAACAGGGAATTGTAAACGGCTCAACTAGAGCAAAAAAAATCAGGAAAAAATTAAGGTTTCTCTCTGCAGTTGTGGTTGTCTCCAGCACGTTTGATAAGTTTGATGCTCTGCTCCCCATAAGAAATTGTAGTCCCGCAAAATATACAAATAATTTTGTAATCCCCAAACTGGCGTTGGATGTTTGGGAGCTCGGAGAAGATGGGGAGGGTTTCTGGTCAGTTCTCTGCCCTCTGCCGCAGCATAGTTGTTGGGGTGCCTGCGTTGCATGTGGCGAAGCATTGTACGGTTGCCAAATGAATATTTTTTTGCAGGGTTCCCCCTGGAAAGTACAGCGGCACAGATGAGACAGGTCACCTTTGCAGCATTTACTTTCTTTGCACCCCTTGGGAGTTTAAAAAACTCCCACACAAAGTGCTCCTTAGGTTTATAGGGGGGATTATCTTCAGGCAGGAACTGCCTCTCCTCCTCCTCCTCCTCCTCCTCCTCCTCCTCCTCTTCCTCTTCACCACCAATGTGGTGTTGTGGTGGTCCTTGTGGTGGTGGTGGTGGTGGTGCAGATGCTCCTGCTGCTGCTGCTACTGTAGCCATTTCTCAATGAATAGAAGCAGGTCTTCCTCACTCAAAGAACAAAGTGAGAATGAGGAAAAAAGGTGGGGGCTTTCATCATTTGGAAAACAAAACTGTACTGAACCAATGAAAAGTGTTATTTTCAGGTCACATGACCCGGGCTTTCATCATTTGGAAACCAAAACTGTTCTGAACCAATGAAAAGTGTTATTTTCAGGTAACATGACCCGACGCGCTAACGCTACGCGCCCGGGGGCGCGCACCGGGGCGCGTCCCAGGGCGCGTAGCGTAAGCGCGTCTGGGCGCACCCGGGGTCGCTTACGCCGTGCGTCATAAGACGCATCACGCGGCTACGCGATACGTCATGATGTTGTTTTTGTTCGTGGAAATAGCGCTAACGGGATGCTCACCGGTACGCGCACCGGGGCGCGCCGCAAGATTGCGCTTACCGGTGCGCTCACCGGTACGCGCACCGGGAGCGCTCCAGGGCAAAAAATAAAAAATAAATAAACATGAACAATATACATTAAAAAAATAGTATTACATAAATATACAATATAGGATTCATTATAAAAATATTATATTTCATAGCTATAGAAATTAGCTATTAAAAAACTTATGAAATTCACTGAAAAAACCATAGGTTTCACACCAGTTATAGTTAGGAATTAGCATTTAAAAAACCTATTAAATTCACTGAAAAAACCATAGGTTTGACACCAGTTATAGTTAGCTGGAAATTTTACTGACATAAAACCATTGAAATTCCCACGTTATAGTTAGTTGGACTCACTATAACTCGCGCGCCCGCAATGCACTGCTGATGATGTCACATATTACATCATTCATGACATGGTTAGTGACATCACTGATGACATCACTGATGACATCTCAAATGACATCACTGATGACATCTCAAATGACATCACTGATGACATCATCCATGTGATAATACAATACACCTCCTCACACTCTAATCTAACACATGATACACCTAGTGTTAAATACAAACTACCATTCCTGAAACCATTGACACAGTAAAACCACTTACCACATACACACTCACTGATTTCTAGGTCTACACACATATTCAATTATTTATCTATACAATCTTTCATACATACAGTCACTCATCAATACAAGACCAACATATGCACTCATACACCTATACAGAGACTCACACACTGCCACTCATCCATGGAGTTACTCATACACCTAGTCAGTCATGTAAAGAATCGATCACACTCCCATTTCCACAACTATACAGTTATACACACAAAACCTTGCTTATTTAAACATAGACTAACACATACTTACTGTCTTTTACAATCACTGATACAAGTACATATTGATAGATACAGTCACTTATGCAATCACAGGCTGTTAGATATAGTCATTTATATATGACAACTCTCACATGCAGCAGCTTACACAACAACAAACATAATGATGTACACATTCAGACAGTTTAGTCACTAACCCATGCATTCACTAAGACACATTTAATCACTCACTCATACAGTCAGTCACGCACCTACTAAATCCTTCAACCAGACACTCATACATACACTTACTCTTCAATATGTAAAACATATTTTAACTTTACAGAAACACACAGACACTGGATGATGTCATCAGTGATGTCATCAGTGATGTCAATTGAGATGTCATCAGTGATGTCATTTGAGATGTCATCAGTGATGTCATTTGAGATGTCATCAGTGATGTCATCAGTGATGTCATCAGTGATGTCATTTGAGATGTCATCAGTGAAGTCATCAGTGATGTCACTAACCATGTCATGAATGATGTAATATGTGACATCATCAGCAGTGCATTGCGGGCGCGCGAGTTATAGTGAGTCCAACTAACTATAACGTGGGAATTTCAATGGTTTTATGTCAGTAACATTTCCAGCTAACTATAACTGGTGTCAAACCTATGGTTTTTTCAGTGAATTTAATAGGTTTTTAAATGCTAATTCCTAACTATAACTGGTGTGAAACCTATGGTTTTTTCAGTGAATATATATATATATAAGACCAAATATCTCACCGATTAGAAGCGTTAGCGAACAAGTCGGACAATATATTGATTTCTTTTTGCAGGACATGGTAAAAAGTCTGCCGAGTTTTGTTAAAGACACCAGTGATTTCCCGCAAAAAATTGGGGATCTGGAATGGAATGGAATAGTGACATGTTATTGATAACTCTGGATGTAGAGTCTCTCTACACAAGCATAGCACATACATGTGGTCTCAAAGCGATTGAACATTTCCTAGGAAAACGAGCGGTCGAATATTATGAACACAATAAGGTGATTATCAGCCCTATTGAATGGTGTTTATATAATAACTTCTTTTTGTTTGGTAAAGATGTGTGGAGACAATTAAGGGGCGTAGCGATGGGATCCTGTTTCTCCCCCAGCTACGCGTGTTTACACGTAGGCTGGTGGGAGGAACAGGTCCTTAACATCCAACACTCAGCATGGGTCAATGAAAAGGTTGTTAAATAGTTACGTTACATTGATGACGTTTTCATTCTTTGGCAAGGGGATGAGGAGGAAGCAGTAACATTTCTACAAGAGATTAACAAGAATTCCCTCAACCTCAATTTCACTTCTCATATGAGTAAACATGAGATCGAGTTTTTAGATGTGAAAATATGTCAAGAATGCTAGATTAGAAACAACTCTCTTCAGGAAACGCACGGCTGGAAATACAACATTACACACCACCAGTCTGCATCCCAAACATACTATAAGCAGCATTCCCTACGGTGAGAGCTTACGACTCAAACGAATATGCAGGTCCACTTGTGAGTTCGATAAGTGTTTACAGGAAATGAATGCTAGGCTCAAGGCACGGGGCTATTCAGATGCGATGTTGCATCAAGCGTTAATTAAAGCTAACACACGCCCTAGAGAAAGTCTTTTTCAGTTGAACCCTTCTATCATCAATGATTTAGACACCAATGTGATGCCTACTGTTGAGACTAATGACTGCCCCAGATTAATTACGGCATTTAGCAATGAGGAAAATAAAACCAGGATCATTGTTAACCACTTGGCTGCTAAGGCTTTTCCCCTCCTGTGCTGACATTTATTGAATCCCATTATACATGACGAGTTCACCTTGTCATGAGCACAGCTCCAGTGTGCCTCATGACGAGCTCACCTTGTCATGAGCATGCAAGAGGTTAAAAAGAACTGGCCTATATTGTTAACAGATTCAATATTAGGTTCCCAATTACCAAACATGCCATTGGTCACTTTTCGAAGGGCCAAGAATATGGGGTCTGTACTAGATAAAAGCAGCCCAGAATGAGACAAAAAAGCATGTGGCTGCAACCAGCATTAGGGTTCCGTAAATGTTCAACCTGTAGGGCTTGCAAATTCGGAATCAATAAAACCCACTACCAGACTCCCTTTTGTTCCAGTGACATTCCGATTGCAAGCAGCTTTAATTGTAAAACAGAATATGCTGTGTACGTCCTGACGTGTACCTGTGGCCTGCATTATATAGGCAGCACAAAACTACAGGTGCACATCAGAATTTTACAGCATCTCAGAGCCATCCTGCATAGTGACCCTGCCTATCCGGTAGCACGTCATTTTAAGAATAAACACAATAATGACGTTGCCTGCCTTTCCTATTATGTGGTAGGGTCTATTCCGAAATTACGCAGAGGTGGCAATAGAGAACAAAAATTAAGGCAACTTGAGACAACCATGATTCTAGAATTTGACAGCAAATGGCCAAATGGTCTTAACAATACGGAGGATATGTACAACTTCCTTTAATACTGTCCCGGTGGTTGCCTCAACATAGTGTGTGTTTGTTGGTTAGTTTCTCTTTGCATCATTAGCCCCATATACTAACTGTATCAAGTCTTGTTTTTACAGGTAGTCAGGTTCCCTGTTACCTAGTAAATATAGAATGGGTTTGCCTTGACATGGTGTACATTTCCACCTTGCACCATCAGTATCTCCTTAGGTAGTCAGGTTCCCTGTTGCCTAATATATGCTTCATTGTGTCTTCAGCCTCCTGCAAATATTATGAAATCTTGTCCTCTCTTTTATCTCTCATATAGGGTGCGCACTATTTTTAATTATGATGAATTATGATTTTTAAGAAATGTGATATTTATGAACTTTTAACAATGAATTTAGGCAATGACCGATTTTTTATTGTTATTCATATTTATACATATTTAAATGCAAATCTATTTATCATACACTATGCACTTTATGCTATATAGTTTGCACTGAATTGTTGCACAGCTTTTTTGCACATCAGGTAGAGGTGTTACTGAAAAATTTACAAAAAATATTTTTGCTATAATAATGTATGCACTTTATTGTTCTCAAGATCCTCCCTGTAGTACTGTCTGTGCTAGAGGACGGAGTTATTAACGATGTATAGTTTATATAGAATGGTGTTTAGGTAGTAGGATTTATCCTGGCATATGTAGTTGTAACCCCATTAAGCTTTGTTATATTGCTTTTACACCTGAAGTGGGATCACATATAATTTATAGGCATTGATGCCGTAATATTGTTATAAACACACGTGTGATTCCATCAATTAGGGGCTCATCATAAACGCATTTATGCACAGATTGAAAACCAGCTCCATTTACACATTTGTCAACTACATCGGACAGTAACTTCACTATGTCTATGGTCATGTGACTGAGCAGGAAGTTTGTACCAGGGGGGCGTGTATTAGGTTCACTGCATAAAAACCCCCCAAAAATGTAACTACTCTGTATGTGATCAAGCAAGTGAGCCACGAGCCAGAAACACGTCATTGCTGTTTTTGTTAACTTGTGCCAGTAAAAGACATCTGTGGCCAGATCCTGTGGTCCGTCTCCTGTTTTGCTTTGCCGGTCCGTGTGATTGGAGGTGGCTTTGGGAGTGTTTTCCTGCATATATATGTATATATATATATAATTTGGGGTGCGAAAAAAGGGTACGTTTGTGATGTTAATTCCCATAGGAACCTTTAGCCACACCTACAGCCCGAACCGCTGAACGGACTTAAACCAAATTTGGCAGGGAGGTAGGTATTGATTCATTTGAAGTGCCTTTTGCTTATTTGGTGTAAATCTGTTCAGTAGTTTTGGAGAAACTTAAGCCAAAAATTATAGTGAAATCTGGCTGAGAATATTTCACAATCAGTCGCGAATGCACAAGCCTATGGGAATGCTCTGATAGGCTGGATGCATCCTGAACAGAAAGTTGTAACCGCCATATTATCTATCGGGAACGGTGCCATGGGCTGAAAATTTGTGTGAAAGCCCACATAAGGGGTCAGGGTGGAGATACTCTGACACCATGCTTGAGAAATCAGGGTGTTAGTGGCACAAGTTATGTGTCAAAAATTGATTATATTAATCGGGTGCGATATTTGCGATGACGTCCCGACCGCCTGTGCGGCCCCCCATGTACTGAATATCAACGTTGTCATGAATATTGGTGGAAATATAAAACAATATATCAGTGAATCATTCATACACAGTGTTATAGAGATAAGATATTGAGATTCTGATAGATGTTTTTATAAAGTTATATATATGGTGAGTTATCTACTGTGATGGTTAGATGTAATTATATAGTTATCAGTGTTAAATGTGGGGGTGGCTATTGAATTCCTGATTTTGCGATGTGTCCGGGAGATCACGATTACCGGCATCAGCGCTGTTTACACACTAGAAACCCCAGTGTGTAAAATACTGTAGTATCTGTGAATATATGTATGAAAAAAGGCGCAATAGTTTCGGTTAACGACGTCAGTGTGACATCTCGAATAGCCACGGAAACAGAAACTAGGTTTGAGAGTTGGTTTTTAAAGAAACTTAGTACAAAATGATGAGTTTAGACATGGTTTGAAAGAAGTATGCATATTGTAATATAAGTAGTGCAATGTTCAGAATGGACTTTTTTGCATATTATTTTTGAATGTGTTTGTGACTGTTGAATGTCCGCTTTTGTTTTCTGTTTATGCGAAGTATCTGGGGGGTTCGTGACATCGCAGTGAAGATACCCAAAAACAAAAGAAAAAAAAATCTTTATAAAAAAACTTCACAATATTTCCGGCACTACGGTGGCTCTGACAAGAGCTGTTGCGCTGGTTGTGTGTATATGGTTGCTACACAAAAGAACAAATGCAGAGTTCCAGGTTACTTAGAAACACATCAGTAAAGTGCACTCCATCATTTCTATAAATTCCATGCATGTCAAAATGCAGATTGTTATTATAGATACAGCCCATGCGATGGTCTCTGATGAATACAGAAGCAGTTTTATTAACATGCTTCCTGGCTTTGTCCATCTGTGGACAGAATTGATTTGACCACTTCCATTTCTGTGTTTGGCATATATTAGAGTACGCATAAACAAAAAGATTCTATCAATGTGTGGTGATTTATTTTCTATTTTTGTGGGTGGTGAAGATCTAATAAAAAAACTCTCTCTTAGGGTGATAAAGATGAGAGCACGATGTGCTTTTTAAAATACCCCTCACACACTAAAAAAATCCAGTAGTGTCATGCTTCATCATTGGGGTCTTCCCGTCCCTCTACGGGGCGGGGCGTGCTACAACCTGACCGACTACGCGGGAGCACTAGTATGGTGACAAGGCTATGTGACAGTGCAAAGTGAGTGATGTCAGTGAAGTGTAGGGACCTAAAAATGTGTGGGAATCTAAAAAAGGGTTAAAAATCCTCTGGCTAGTGGAAAAAAACAATTTATTCACTTCCCTAGCTGGGGACGTTAAGAAGGGGGTTTTGAGGAAGAGCGATTCGCTACAACCTGGTCTACATGTTTCGTAGGCAGTCCCCTACTGCCTACTCATCAGGACCTTCTAATGGCCCCTACTAGAACAAAGCTCAGTTGCTAAGTGTAATAAGCCTGTCGTCCTAAAAACCAACAGTAAAAATCCACTGTTAGTTTTAGCTTCAGGGCATGAGCTGGCCCTAGGGAAGCAAAAAAATCAAAAATGATGACCTGAATGTGGTCTCTGTAAAGCAAATAGGAAAAAAGGGGGAGAGAAAAGCACAGATTTTTACATTTGTAACTGTAATTTGTCTTTTGGCGTTCATTAATAAT
Organism: Lissotriton helveticus; assembly: GCF_964261635.1. NCBI lineage: Eukaryota > Metazoa > Chordata > Amphibia > Caudata > Salamandridae > Lissotriton > Lissotriton helveticus. Next base: position 260,943,628 of record NC_136067.1, read on the forward strand.
AGCGCCACAAGTCCCACTTATCATTTTCATATGCCCATTTAGCAAAGAATGTACTAAAGATTTTATGGACAGAGTGATGGTTCAATCTGCCATCCCCTGGATGTTCGTTTATTGGCCCGAACATAGTGATGCCCCTTGTAATTAGGGCTGGTTTCATCTCAACACACACACTCTCATAACTCAATGCACGTAGCGGCACCCCACAGGGTTAAAAACGAGGAACCCGACTCTTTCAATGCCAGTAGTGGTCTTAGAATCAATCATTAAAATCCCCAAAAGGCACACCCCAATTATTGAATAATTAGCGATACATACTGCTGGGGCGCATGTGGTATGCCCCATGAGCTGACAATCGGTAGGTATTCACCGCGGTGCTCTGAAAAAGAGAAACCACGCCCTTAGCGTCGCAAAAAACACAGCCAACAAACATTGCAGCCCCTGTCTCAAAAGCCAAGTGTTTTGAGACCTTTGGCAAAGTCTATAACTCACATTGTCCGCATAATCATTTAGCCTTACTTCTACCCGTATTGCCGCTCTGAAGAATGATCGCGTCTGGGGCGCAGTGATCCTATAAGCTACACTCGGCGCCGGTGTCGCGTTAGAAGTCTCCTTGCAAGACTAGCGCGCTGACCCAAAATGGCCGCCTAGGATGGAACGGGAGTGTGCTATTGCGGAAGTCTTTCTTCCGTGCCTATTGAATATACCGAAGTTACCAGCCCAAATATTTTTTAGCAAAAAACGTAATAGGTAGAAATGTGAACCCACATGAAAGCTTGTAAATTCTCAGTCATAATTCTCGTGAACGAACATTTTTGTGGATTCTGTTTTTTATCACACTGGACTCCATTGGGAGGCAAGAACGGGCCAGATTGTGTTATAGGCTCGCAGATACCAGTATATAGAGTAAAAAAACTGTCAGTTGCAGTCGGGCCTCTGCCCAGATTGTAATACAGGATCACAGGTGGAAATATACCAGTGTAAGAAAGAATAAGGTGACTACCCTAGGCGGGTGATCACCAGGGGCTGGGTAAATTCATAGGCTTTTAGGAATTTTTGCTCTTTGGGTTAAAAAGGCTTCGCAGCTGTGATGTAAAAATACAAATGTTCATTCCACTATGTGTTGATAGCGGTGTGATCGAATGGCAGATTTTTCACTGGGCTCTTGATAGGAAGCAGAGTTTGTGTAAATTGGCCATGGGCAAAGGGGTGCCTCTCAGTGGGGAGTGGGTGTACGTAATCTATAGCTGACCCCACGGAATTTCATCGTTCAATCCATGTTTGTTGGACTGAACACGAAAAACCCATCTTTGTTCTTTTTCCAGAAGATGTTTCTCGTTGTCAACCTGTTCAATTACTGTCCAGGTTATGTCATCAGGTTTATGCCCACTTTCCAGGAAGTGGTTTGTTAGTTTGGTACTCGACTTCTTACATTTGATTGTACTTTTATGCTCGCCTATTCTCAACTTTACCGCCCTGCTCGTCATGCCAATATATTCAAGATTACAGGGACAGGTGATGAGATAGACGACATTGGAACTGTTGCAGTTGCTGAAGCCTCTCTGTTCCCATGTGGTCCCATTGTTGAAGGTTAGTTTCTTGCTCTTTTTGGTGAGGCAGCATACCTTGCATCCGCCGCACGGGTAGTGTCCTTGTACAAAGTTGGGATTGCCTTGGGTATTGGCCTTGTTGTCCTTGGGTCTGGTGTGTACCAGTATATCTCTGACACTCTGTGCTCTTTTATGGGAAAACATAGGTTTCGGAATTTCGAGACCTCCGCTGTTAAGAATCTTCCAGTTCTTATTAATGATCTTGGTTACTTGATCCGAGTTGGTGTTATATGTGGTGACACATATAGGTCTCTGCACTTCCACTTTTTTCACTTTTTCTTCCAGGAGGCTCTCTCTGCAGTTGTTCCTTGCTCTCTTGTAAGCTTGATCAATGATTTTTAGAGGGTAATTCCTCATTTGTAACTTCTTCCTTAGATCATTTGACTGTGATTTGAAATTGGCAACTTCCGTGCAGTTCCTACGGAGTCGCAGAAACTGGCCGTAGGGTAGATTATCCCTCAGATGTCTCGGGTGAAAGCTTTGGTACATCAAAAGACAGTTCTTTGAGGTGCTTTTAAAGTGTGTTGTTGTCATCAGTCTGCCATTTTTAGGAAAGATGTTCAGATCCAGAAATACCAGATTAGTTTTTGTGGTGACACTGGTGAATTTGAGGAACTCGTCTTGGTAGTTGAGCCACGTAAGAAACTGCTGGGCGGTCTTATCATCTCCATCCCAGATGATAAGGATATCATCAATGTACCTCTTCCAGGTCAAGATCTTTTGTCGGAATGGGTTGCTGGTACTTAGTATCTTTGTTTCCTCAAGATGGTGAACATAGAGACCAGCTATGCTTGGAGCAAATGTGCTTCCCATACTGGTCCCATGTTTTTGAAGGTATAGGGTGCCATTGTGCTCAAAAAAGTTTTCCTTCAGTGCCAAGGAGCAGCACTCCATCACCACGTTTCGTGGGGTTTGGTACTCCCAGTCGTCTGCAAATAGGACGTCTTCGATTATTGCCAGGGTTTCGTTGTGGGGCAGACTCGTATACAGACTTTCCACATCGCAGCTGATTAACAGCTGTGAGTTGGGATCGAATGACACCTCCTCGAGTAGATTTAACACATCCTTTGTGTCTCTAAGGTAAGTGGATGTCCTTTGTACCATGGGTCTTAGAAATGCGTCTGCAAACCTAGAGACTGGTTCGAGGACTGACCCAATCCCCGATACGATGGGTCTACCCGGCGGGTTCTCGAGGTCCTTATGAATCTTGGGTAAGATGTATAGGTACGGGGTTCTAGGGTTCTTCTGACAAAGAAACTCCCCCTCTTTGTTAGTGATCCAATTATGGGACAGTGCCTCCTCTACCATTGTTTGGATTTTGATTGTTATTTTCTCAGTTGGATTTGTCAATAGAATTTCATAGTTCCTTTTGTCTTGTAGCAACCTTGTGCACTCCTTATCATACTGTTCTTTGTTCATTAGTACAGTTGCACCCCCCTTGTCCGCTGGTTTTATGACCACTTGTTTGTTGTTACTTAATTCGCGAAGCGCTTGTCGTTCTTCATTGGAAACATTTTGGAAGACTCGTTTCTGCATTGGATCGAGGGCTTCGAGATCCTTCATGACCGCCTTTTCAAAGGTCAGGAGTTCAATAGGGAGGGTGTTGTTCAAAGGGGTAAAGGTGGATCGTGGCCTGAGTCCTGTGTCTCCTTTTTCCTGGGTGTCCTTCTTGTCTTTAAAGAAGACCTGCAACTTCAGTCTCCTTATAAATTCCTGGATTTCTTTGCAGAGGTGGAATTTGTCCATGTTGGCAGTAGGGACATATCCTAAGCCTTTTTCTAGTACTCTTTTCTGTGACTCAGATAGTTCACTGCCCGTGAGATTTACAACTAGGCTAATTTCGGGTTCTTCGATGCCCCTGTCATGCTCCTGGTTGATACCCTCGGAGTTCCTTCTTCTTCGTTGCCCCAGTGTACTGAGTTGCCTCTCCGATTCCTTCCCTTGTTCTGTCCTCGGCGAGCCCCTAAAAAAGGAGCCGAATTGTCAAAATACCCATAGTCTTGTTGGAATCCCCATGGCGGGAAAGGGCCACTCGGATGTTGGAAGGGCGGTGGGCCAAACTGTTGTGGGGGGTACATCATTGGCTGGGGGTAGCTGTTCTATCCCCGTATGCCACGGTGGTTGGGCCGTCGGAAATTCCTTCCTGTGCCCTGATATCTGGGGCTTTTGTTACCACTAGAGTTGGAGCTGTTAGATCCAGCGTCCGATGAACCATCATTGGAAACATTGTCACTTGATGGTTTGTAGTTATCTTTTATATAGGGGTAGATCTTTTCTTTACTCCACCTGCTGGTGTCTTTCTGGAGTTTTACATATTTACTATCTTTGAGAGTTATTTCGAAGTCATTCAACGTTTTGTTTAGTTCATCAAGATACTTTTTTAGATTTGCTGGGGATTCATAGCTCTTGAGACGTATCTCTACTGCTTGTATTTCCACCTTTAAATCGCTTGCTAGTCTGCTTGCTGTCTTGATGATCAAAACGATCCAATCTCGTGTACATCTCCACGAGATTTGGGACCAATCAATCTTAAAAGTTTTGTCCTCAAGAAATATAAATGGTTCGTTCCGAACTACAAGACCCGCTGGAGCTGTATTAACCTTCAAGTATTCAGACATCAGTAGCCCATGGATGGCTGTTTTTATTTGAGTTCTCCTTAGTTCCTCCAGTTCATCCCAGTCACTATTTTTTATGGAGGGGCACCCAGAGTTCAATCCTTCAAAAGTCCCTAGAGAGGCCATTAGATTAGAGATCTCATCCTCAGTAAATGCAAGGCCTAGGTCGGCCATTTTTATGCCAGAAAAAACGGGAAACCTCTATCTTCCCTGCTTTGATGCCGTCGAGTGCAGAATCACAAAGTGGTGTGGAAAAATGAATCCTTCTGTTGACTTCCGCAGCTGCACGCTGCCAATAATTCCAAAACAATAGAGGAAGTGAAGAGGTATTGACAGAATCACCCTCCAATTCGATATGCATAAACAAAAAGATTCTATCAATGTGTGGTGATTTATTTTTATTTTCTATTTTTGTGGGTGGTGAAGATCTAATAAAAAAACTCTCTCTTAGGGTGATAAAGATGAGAGCACGATGTGCTTTTTAAAATACCCCTCACACACTAAAAAAATCCAGTAGTTTCATGCTTCATCATTGGGGTCTTCCCGTCCCTCTACGGGGCGGGGCGTGCTACAACCTGACCGACTACGCGGGAGCACTAGTATGGTGACAAGGCTATGTGACAGTGCAAAGTGAGTGATATCAGTGAAGTGTAGGGACCTAAAAATGTGTGGGAATCTAAAAAAGGGTTAAAAATCCTCTGGCTAGTGGAAAAAAACAATTTATTCACTTCCCTAGCTGGGGACGTTAAGAAGGGGGTTTTGAGGAAGAGCGATTCGCTACAACCTGGTCTACATGTTTCGTAGGCAGTCCCCTACTGCCTACTCATCAGGACCTTCTAATGGCCCCTACTAGAACAAAGCTCAGTTGCTAAGTGTAATAAGCCTGTCGTCCTAAAAACCAACAGTAAAAATCCACTGTTAGTTTTAGCTTCAGGGCATGAGCTGGCCCTAGGGAAGCAAAAAAATCAAAAATGATGACCTGAATGTGGTCTCTGTAAAGCAAATAGGAAAAAAGGGGGCATAAACCTGATGACATAACCTGGACAGTAATTGAACAGGTTGACAACGAGAAACATCTACTGGAAAAAGAACAAAGATGGGTTTTTCGTGTTCAGTCCAACAAACATGGATTGAACGATGAAATTCCGTGGGGTCAGCTATAGATTACGTACACCCACTCCCCACTGAGAGGCACCCCTTTGCCCATGGCCAATTTACACAAACTCTGCTTCCTATCAAGAGCCAGTGAAAAATCTGCCATTCGATCGACCGCTATCAACACATAGTGGAATGAACATTTGTATTTTTACATCACAGCTGCAAAGCCTTTTTAACCCAAAGAGCAAAAATTCCTAAAAGCCTATAAATTTACCCAGCCCCTGGTGATCACCCGCCTAGGGTAGTCACCTTATTCTTTCTTACACTGGTATATTTCCACCTGTGATCCTGTATTACAATCTGGGCAGAGGCCCGACTGCAACTGACAGTTTTTTTACTCTATATACTGGTATCTGCGAGCCTATAACACAATCTGGCCCGTTCTTGCCTCCCAATGGAGTCCAGTGTGATAAAAAACAGAATCCACAAAAATGTTCGTTCACGAGAATTATGACTGAGAATTTACAAGCTTTCATGTGGGTTCACATTTCTACCTATTACGTTTTTTGCTAAAAATATTTGGGCTGGTAACTTCGGTATATTCAATAGGCACGGAAGAAAGACTTCCGCAATAGCACACTCCCGTTCCATCCTAGGCGGCCATTTTGGGTCAGCGCGCTAGTCTTGCAAGGAGACTTCTAACGCGACACCGGCGCCGAGTGTAGCTTATATGATCACTGCGCCCCAGACGCGATCATTCTTCAGAGCGGCAATACGGGTAGAAGTAAGGCTAAATGATTATGCGGACAATGTGAGTTATAGACTTTGCCAAAGGTCTCAAAACACTTGGCTTTTGAGACAGGGGCTGCAATGTTTGTTGGGTTTTTTTTTTGCGACGCTAAGGGCGTGGTTTCTCTTTTTCAGAGCACCGCGGTGAATACCTACCGACTGTCAGCTCATGGGGCATACCACATGCGCCCCAGCAGTATGTATCGCTAATTATTCAATAATTGGGGTGTGCCTTTTGGGGATTTTAATGATTGATTCTAAGACCACTACAGGCATTGAAAGAGTCGGGTTCCTCGTTTTTAACCCTGTGGGGTGCCGCTACGTGCATTGAGTTATGAGAGTGTGTGTGTTGAGATGAAACCAGCCCTAATTACAAGGAGCATCACTATGTTCGGGCCAATAAACGAACATCCAGGGGATGGCAGATTGAACCATCACTCTGTCCATAAAATCTTTAGTACATTCTTTGCTAAATGGGCATATGAAAATGATAAGTGGGACTTGTGGCGCTATTATTAATGAACGCCAAAAGACAAATTACAGTTACAAATGTAAAAATCTGTGCTTTTCTCTCCCCCTTTTTTCCTATTTGCTTTACAGAGACCACATTCAGGTAATCATTTTTGATTTTTTTGCTTCCCTAGGGCCAGCTCATGCCCTGAAGCTAAAACTAACAGTGGATTTTTACTGTTGGTTTTTAGGACGACAGGCTTATTACACTTAGCAACTGAGCTTTGTTCTAGTAGGGGCCATTAGAAGGTCCTGATGAGTAGGCAGTAGGGGACTGCCTACGAAACATGTAGACCAGGTTGTAGCGAATCGCTCTTCCTCAAAACCCCCTTCTTAACGTCCCCAGCTAGGGAAGTGAATAAATTGTTTTTTTCCACTAGCCAGAGGATTTTTAACCCTTTTTTAGATTCCCACACATTTTTAGGTCCCTACACTTCACTGACATCACTCACTTTGCACTGTCACATAGCCTTGTCACCATACTAGTGCTCCCGCGTAGTCGGTCAGGTTGTAGCACGCCCCGCCCCGTAGAGGGACGGGAAGACCCCAATGATGAATCATGACACTACTGGATTTTTTTAGTGTGTGAGGGGTATTTTAAAAAGCACATCGTGCTCTCATCTTTATCACCCTAAGAGAGAGTTTTTTTATTAGATCTTCACCACCCACAAAAATAGAAAATAAAAATAAATCACCACACATTGATAGAATCTTTTTGTTTATGCATATCGAATTGGAGGGTGATTCTGTCAATACCTCTTCACTTCCTCTATTGTTTTGGAATTATTGGCAGCGTGCAGCTGCGGAAGTCAACAGAAGGATTCATTTTTCCACACCACTTTGTGATTCTGCACTCAACGGCATCAAAGCAGGGAAGATAGAGGTTTCCCGTTTTTTCTGGCATAAAAATGGCCGACCTAGCCCTTGCATTTACTGAGGATGAGATCTCTAATCTAATGGCCTCTCTAGGGACTTTTGAAGGATTGAACTCTGGGTGCCCCTCCATAAAAAATAGTGACTGGGATGAACTGGAGGAACTAAGGAGAACTCAAATAAAAACAGCCATCCATGGGCTACTGATGTCTGAATACTTGAAGGTTAATACAGCTCCAGCGGGTCTTGTAGTTCGGAACGAACCATTTATATTTCTTGAGGACAAAACTTTTAAGATTGATTGGTCCCAAATCTCGTGGAGATGTACACGAGATTGGATCGTTTTGATCATCAAGACAGCAAGCAGACTAGCAAGCGATTTAAAGGTGGAAATACAAGCAGTAGAGATACGTCTCAAGAGCTATGAATCCCCAGCAAATCTAAAAAAGTATCTTGATGAACTAAACAAAACGTTGAATGACTTCGAAATAACTCTCAAAGATAGTAAATATGTAAAACTCCAGAAAGACACCAGCAGGTGGAGTAAAGAAAAGATCTACCCCTATATAAAAGATAACTACAAACCATCAAGTGACAATGTTTCCAATGATGGTTCATCGGACGCTGGATCTAACAGCTCCAACTCTAGTGGTAACAAAAGCCCCAGATATCAGGGCACAGGAAGGAATTTCTGACGGCCCAACCACCGTGGCATGCGGGGATGGAACAGCTACCCCCAGCCAATGATGTACCCCCCACAACAGTTTGGCCCACCGCCCTTCCAACATCCGAGTGGCCCTTTCCCGCCATGGGGATTCCAACAAGACTATGGGTATTTTGACAATTCGGCTCCTTTTTGAGGGGCTCGCCGAGGACAGAACAAGGGAAGGAATCGGAGAGGCAACTCGGTACACTGGGGCAACGAAGAAGAAGGAACTCCGAGGGTATCAACCAGGAGCATGACAGGGGCATCGAAGAACCCGAAATGAGCCTAGTTGTAAATCTCACGGGCAGTGAACTATCTGAGTCACAGAAAAGAGTACTAGAAAAAGGCTTAGGATATGTCCCTACTGCCAACATGGACAAATTCCACCTCTGCAAAGAAATCCAGGAATTTATAAGGAGACTGAAGTTGCAGGTCTTCTTTAAAGACAAGAAGGACACCCAAGAAAAAGGAGACACAGGACTCAGGCCACGATCCACCTTTACCCCTTTGAACAACACCCTCCCTATTGAACTCCTGACCTTTGAAAAGGCGGTCATGAAGGATCTCGAAGCCCTCGATCCAATGCAGAAACGAGTCTTCCAAAATGTTTCCAATGAAGAACGACAAGCGCTTCGCGAATTAAGTAACAACAAACAAGTGGTCATAAAACCAGCGGACAAGGGGGGTGCAACTGTACTAATGAACAAAGAACAGTATGATAAGGAGTGCACAAGGTTGCTACAAGACAAAAGGAACTATGAAATTCTATTGACAAATCCAACTGAGAAAATAACAATCAAAATCCAATCAATGGTAGAGGAGGCACTGTCCCATAATTGGATCACTAACAAAGAGGGGGAGTTTCTTTGTCAGAAGAACCCTAGAACCCCGTACCTATACATCTTACCCAAGATTCATAAGGACCTCGAGAACCCGCCGGGTAGACCCATCGTATCGGGGATTGGGTCAGTCCTCGAACCAGTCTCTAGGTTTGCAGACGCATTTCTAAGACCCATGGTACAAAGGACATCCACTTACCTTAGAGACACAAAGGGTGTGTTAAATCTACTCGAGGAGGTGTCATTCGATCCCAACACACAGCTGTTAATCAGCTGTGATGTGGAAAGTCTGTATACGAGTCTGCCCCACAACGAAACCCTGGCAATAATCGAAGACGTCCTATTCGCAGACGACTGGGAGTACCAAACCCCACGAAACGTGGTGATGGAGTGCTGCTCCTTGGCACTGAAGGAGAACTTTTTTGAGCACAATGGCACCCTATACCTTCAAAAACATGGGACCAGCATGGGAAGCACATTTGCTCCAAGCATAGCTGGTCTCTATGTTCACCATCTTGAGGAAACAAAGATAATAAGTACCAGCAACCCATTCCGACAAAAGATCTTGACCTGGAAGAGGTACATTGATGATATCCTTATCATCTGGGATGGAGATGATAAGACCGCCCAGCAGTTTCTTACGTGGCTCAACTACCAAGACGAGTTCCTCAAATTCACCAGTGTCACCACAAAAACTAATCTGGTATTTCTGGATCTGAACATCTTTCCTAAAAATGGCAGACTGATGACAACAACACACTTTAAAAGCACCTCAAAGAACTGTCTTTTGATGTACCAAAGCTTTCACCCGAGACATCTGAGGGATAATCTACCCTACGGCCAGTTTCTGCGACTCCGTAGGAACTGCACGGAAGTTGCCAATTTCAAATCACAGTCAAATGATCTAAGGAAGAAGTTACAAATGAGGAATTACCCTCTAAAAATCATTGATCAAGCTTACAAGAGAGCAAGGAACAACTGCAGAGAGAGCCTCCTGGAAGAAAAAGTGAAAAAAGTGGAAGTGCAGAGACCTATATGTGTCACCACATATAACACCAACTCGGATCAAGTAACCAAGATCATTAATAAGAACTGGAAGATTCTTAACAGCGGAGGTCTCGAAATTCCGAAACCTATGTTTTCCCATAAAAGAGCACAGAGTGTCAGAGATATACTGGTACACACCAGACCCAAGGACAACAAGGCCAATACCCAAGGCAATCCCAACTTTGTACAAGGACACTACCCGTGCGGCGGATGCAAGGTATGCTGCCTCACCAAAAAGAGCAAGAAACTAACCTTCAACAATGGGACCACATGGGAACAGAGAGGCTTCAGCAACTGCAACAGTTCCAATGTCGTCTATCTCATCACCTGTCCCTGTAATCTTGAATATATTGGCATGACGAGCAGGGCGGTAAAGTTGAGAATAGGCGAGCATAAAAGTACAATCAAATGTAAGAAGTCGAGTACCAAACTAACAAACCACTTCCTGGAAAGTGGGCATAAACCTGATGACATAACCTGGACAGTAATTGAACAGGTTGACAACGAGAAACATCTACTGGAAAAAGAACAAAGATGGGTTTTTCGTGTTCAGTCCAACAAACATGGATTGAACGATGAAATTCCGTGGGGTCAGCTATAGATTACGTACACCCACTCCCCACTGAGAGGCACCCCTTTGCCCATGGCCAATTTACACAAACTCTGCTTCCTATCAAGAGCCCAGTGAAAAATCTGCCATTCGATCACACCGCTATCAACACATAGTGGAATGAACATTTGTATTTTTACATCACAGCTGCGAAGCCTTTTTAACCCAAAGAGCAACAATTCCTAAAAGCCTATGAATTTACCCAGCCCCTGGTGATCACCCGCCTAGGGTAGTCACCTTATTCTTTCTTACACTGGTATATTTCCACCTGTGATTCTGTATTACAATCTGGGCAGAGGCCCGACTGCAACTGACAGTTTTTTTAATCTATATACTGGTATCTGCGAGCCTATAACACAATCTGGCCCGTTCTTGCCTCCCAATGGAGTCCAGTGTGATAAAAAACAGAATCCACAAAAATGTTCGTTCACGAGAATTATGACTGAGAATTTACAAGCTTTCATGTGGGTTCACATTTCTACCTATTACGTTTTTTGCTAAAAAATATTTGGGCTGGTAACTTCGGTATATTCAATAGGCACGGAAGAAAGACTTCCGCAATAGCACACTCCCGTTCCATCCTAGGCGGCCATTTTGGGTCAGCGCGCTAGTCTTGCAAGGAGACTTCTAACGCGACACCGGCGCCGAGTGTAGCTTATATGATCACTGCGCCCCAGACGCGATCATTCTTCAGAGCGGCAATACGGGTAGAAGTAAGGCTAAATGATTATGCGGACAATGTGAGTTATAGACTTTGCCAAAGGTCTCAAAACACTTGGCTTTTGAGACAGGGGCTGCAATGTTTGTTGGGTGTGTTTTTTGCGACGCTAAGGGCGTGGTTTCTCTTTTTCAGAGCACCGCGGTGAATACCTACCGATTGTCAGCTCATGGGGCATACCACATGCGCCCCAGCAGTATGTATCGCTAATTATTCAATAATTGGGGTGTGCCTTTTGGGGATTTTAATGATTGATTCTAAGACCACTACTGGCATTGAAAGAGTCGGGTTCCTCGTTTTTAACCCTGTGGGGTGCCGCTACGTGCATTGAGTTATGAGAGTGTGTGTGTTGAGATGAAACCAGCCCTAATTACAAGGGGCATCACTATGTTCGGGCCAATAAACGAACATCCAGGGGATGGCAGATTGAACCATCACTCTGTCCATAAAATCTTTAGTACATTCTTTGCTAAATGGGCATATGAAAATGATAAGTGGGACTTGTGGCGCTATTATTAATGAACGCCAAAAGACAAATTACAGTTACAAATGTAAAAATCTGTGCTTTTCTCTCCCCCTTTTTTCCTATTTGCTTTACAGAGACCACATTCAGGTCATCATTTTTGATTTTTTTGCTTCCCTAGGGCCAGCTCATGCCCTGAAGCTAAAACTAACAGTGGATTTTTACTGTTGGTTTTTAGGACGACAGGCTTATTACACTTAGCAACTGAGCTTTGTTCTAGTAGGGGCCATTAGAAGGTCCTGATGAGTAGGCAGTAGGGGACTGCCTACGAAACATGTAGACCAGGTTGTAGCGAATCGCTCTTCCTCAAAACCCCCTTCTTAACGTCCCCAGCTAGGGAAGTGAATAAATTGTTTTTTTCCACTAGCCAGAGGATTTTTAACCCTTTTTTAGATTCCCACACATTTTTAGGTCCCTACACTTCACTGACATCACTCACTTTGCACTGTCACATAGCCTTGTCACCATACTAGTGCTCCCGCGTAGTCGGTCAGGTTGTAGCACGCCCCGCCCCGTAGAGGGACGGGAAGACCCCAATGATGAAGCATGACACTACTGTATTTTTATAATGTGTGAGGGGTATTTTAAAAAGCACATCGTGCTCTCATCTTTATCACCCTAAGAGAGAGTTTTTTTATTAGATCTTCACCACCCACAAAAATAGAAAATAAAAATAAATCACCACACATTGATAGAATCTTTTTGTTTATGCATATCGAATTGGAGGGTGATTCTGTCAATACCTCTTCACTTCCTCTATTGTTTTGGATATATTAGAGTACACCAAGACAGTGTGACGGAAAAGCGAAGTCAGTTGTACAAAGGTTTCTTTCATTATTTAATTTCAAGCCCTACCCCAGTCAATGTTCCTAGGTCATTGCTACCACAGTGCACAATCATGAGGTTAGGAGCTTGAGAACCCACAATGGATTTAACCAAAGCCAGCAATGGATGAATCTTTAACCCTCCCTGACCAAGCCAAGTAATCTGCACATTTGGCAAACCGAAGTCCCTGTCAATACCTCTGTTTTTGCACCCTCTTGATATAGCTGTGGCCCACAATCCATACTTTGAGCATTTTGAAGTGAAGGAGCATTAGTGGTCAGGAGAATGCTGGGGCTGAATGAGGTAGTTTCCTGAAGGAAAAGCAGTTAAAATGCAGGTTATAAAAAACAATATATATTTCATTATATGCTGTTAACATGAAAAAGAATAAAATTCAGGTAGTGTGTTCGATGCCTTTGCAAGAAGGCTTATTATTGGCTTTTGTTTAAAAAAAGAAATGTAATACAGACATCGTTATGGTTTGGAATCTGTGGAGTAAAGCACACCTGCTGTATCTTATTTGGAACAAAAGGGGGTGTGATGGACGGAGCATCTGAACCAATCAAACACTCACACCCAGTCAAAAGATCTGGGTTTGATCCATTACCGTTCTTTAGCCCACTCTGCCACCCCAGTTCAGACATGGCTATATGCAAATCAGTCTGACCCTGTGCCTCATGGGAACAGTCCAGTCCTGTCCGAACTGCCAAGCCATGCCTTCCCTGGACCGGAAACAAGCTTCCGAGGACCGGTTTCTGGCATTACAGCCGTCTTCAGCCCTGCTTGCTTGAATCCAGTGGCAAAGTGAGCAAGGGACTCACGTCTGAGCATACCCTGCCACACTTATGGCGGCCAAAGCGGTACAAAAGGGGGTGGTGATGGACGGAGCATCTGAACCAATCAAACACTCACACCCAGTTAAAAGATCTGGGTTTGATCCATCACCGTTCTTTAGCCAACTCTGCCACCCCAGTTCAGACATGGCTATATGCAAATCAGTCTGTCCCTGTGCCTCATGGGAACAGTCAAGTCCGAACTGCCAAGCCATGCCTTCCCTGGACCGGAAACAAGCTTCCGAGGACCGGTTTCTGGCATTACAGCCGTCTTCAGCCCCGCTTGCTTGAATCCAGTGGCAAAGTGAGCAAGGGACTCACGTCTGAGCATACCCTGCCACACTTATGGTGGCCAAAGCGGTACAAAAGGGTGTGGTGATGGACGGAGCATCTGAACCAATCAAACACTCACACCCAGTCAGAAGATCTGGGTTTGATCCATCACCGTTCTTTTGCCCACTCTGCCACCCCAGTTCAGACATGGCTATATGCAAATCAGTCTGACCCTGTGCCTCATGGGAACAGTCCAGTCTGAACTGCCAAGCCATGCCTTCCCTGGACCGGAAACAAGCTTCCGAGGACCGGTTTCTGGCATTACAGCCGTCTTCAGCCCTGCTTGCTGGAATCCAGTGGCAAAGTGAGCAAGGGACTCACGTCTGAGCATACCCTGCCACACTTATGGCGGCCAAAGCGGTACAAAAGGGGGTGGTGATGGACGGAGCATCTGCACCAATCAAACACTCACACCCAGTCAAAAGATCTGGGTTTGATCCATCACCGTTCTTTAGCCCACTCTGCCACCCCAGTTCAGACATGGCTATATGCAAATCAGTCTGACCCTGTGCCTCATGGGAACAGTCCAGTCCGAACTGCCAAGCCATGCCTTCCCTGTACCGGAAACAAGATTCCGAGGACCGGTTTCTGGCATTACAGCCGTCTTCAGCCCTGATTGCTTGAATCCAGTGGCAAAGTGAGCAAGGGACTCACGTCTGAGCATACCCTGCCACACTTATAGCGGCCAAAGCGGTACAAAAGGGGGTGGTGATGGACGGAGCATCTGAACCAATCAAACACTCACACCCAGTCAAAAGATCTGGGTTTGATCCATCACCATTCTTTAGCCCACTCTGCCACCCCAGTTCAGACATGGCTATATGCAAATCAGTCTGACCCTGTGCCTCATGGGAACAGTCCAGTCCGAACTGCCAAGCCATGCCTTCACTGTACCGGAAACAAGCTTCCGACGACCGGTTTCTGGCATTACAGCCGTCTTCAGCCCTGATTGCTTGAATCCAGTGGCAAAGTGAGCAAGGGACTCACGTCTGAGCATACCCTGCCACACTTATGGCGGCCAAAGCGGTACAAAAGGGGGTGGTGATGGACGGAGCATCTGAACCAATCAAACACTCACACCCAGTCAAAAGATCTGGGTTTGATCCATCACCGTTCTTTAGCCCACTCTGCCACCCCAGTTCAGACATGGCTATATGCAAATCAGTCTGACCCTGTGCCTCATGGGAACAGTCCAGTCCGAACTGCCAAGCCATGCCTTCCCTGTACCGGAAACAAGCTTCCGAGGACCGGTTTCTGGCATTACAGCCGTCTTCAGCCCTGATTGCTTGAATCCAGTGGCAAAGTGAGCAAGGGACTCACGTCTGAGCATACCCTGCCACACTTATAGCGGCCAAAGCGGTACAAAAGGGGGTGGTGATGGACGGAGCATCTGAACCAATCAAACGCTCACACCCAGTCAAAAGATCTGGGTTTGATCCATCACCGTTCTTTAGCCCACTCTGCCACCCCAGTTCAGACATGGCTATATGCAAATCAGTCTGACCCTGTGCCTCATGGGAACAGTCCAGTCCGAACTGCCAAGCCATGCCTTCACTGTACCGGAAACAAGCTTCCGACGACCGGTTTCTGGCATTACAGCCGTCTTCAGCCCTGATTGCTTGAATCCAGTGGCAAAGTGAGCAAGGGACTCACGTCTGAGCATACCCTGCCACACTTATAGCGGCCAAAGCGGTACAAAAGGGGGTGGTGATGGACGGAGCATCTGAACCAATCAAACACTCACACCCAGTCAAAAGATCTGGGTTTGATCCATCACCGTTCTTTAGCCCACTCTGCCACCCCAGTTCAGACATGGCTATATGCAAATCAGTCTGACCCTGTGCCTCATGGGAACAGTCCAGTCCGAACTGCCAAGCCATGCCTTCACTGGACCGGAAACAAGCTTCCGAGGACCGGTTTCTGGCATTACAGCCGTCTTCAGCCCTGCTTGCTTGAATCCAGTGGCAAAGTGAGCAAGGGACTCACTTTGCCACTGGATTCAAGCAAGCCGGGCTGAAGACGGCTGTAATGCCAGAAACCGGTCCTCGAACGCTTGTTTCCGGTCCAGGGAAGACATGGCTTGGCAGTTCGGGCTGGACTGTTCCCATGAGGATCAGAGTCAGACTGATTTGCATATGGCCATGTCTGAACTGGGGTGGCAGAGTGGGCTAAAGAACGGTGATGGATCAAACCCAGATCTTTTGACTGGGTGTGAGTGTTTGATTGGTTCAGATGCTCCGTCAATCACCACCCCCTTTTGTACCCCTTTTGCCGCCATAAGTGTAGCAGGGTATGCTCCGACGTGAGTCCTTTGCTCACTTTGCCACTGGATTCAAGCAAGCAGGGCTGAAGACGGCTGTAATGCCAGAAACCGGTCCTCGGAAGCTTGTTTCCGGTCCAGGGAAGACATGGCTTCACTTGGCAGTTCGGGCTGGACTGTTTCCATGAGGCACAGGGTCAGACTGATTTGTATATGGCCATGTCTGAACTGGGGTGGCAGAGTGGGCTAAAGAACGGTGATGAATCAAACCCAGATCTTTTGACTGGGTGTGAGTGTTTGATTGGTTCAGATGCTCCGTCCATCACCACCCCCTTTTGTACCGTATCATATTTGGAAGCAGCATGTTCCTTCCGGAATGTGCTGTGAACTTGGGACCTACTGGTTCCACTGGGTTGCTAGTACACTGAGCTAAGAGTGTATTGTGGGGAAGGGTGTTAACGAGACAGAATTTCTTTTTTAAAGTTGAGGAGTGATGACACAATTTAAGTATTAGCAAGGTTTCATTTACAACTCAGGACTATGTAATAAACTGTTGTGTAGTATTTACATTTCAGAAAAATTAACATAGATATAGGTTTGAACTCTTGTTTTTTTCTGCGATTACTCCGCGATGATCGCAAATACATTGTTAAAACGTGCCGATAGGAACCTCATTTTGAAAGAGAGGGAAAGCTGTAACAGATGCTAACAATTCACAAGTGGAGATTGTAGGGAAGTATGATCTGCTTTTATGGTTACCCTCACTTTTTGCCTGGTGATATGCTGTTTCTGACTGGTCTGACTGGGATCCTGCTAATCAGGACCCCAGTCTCTCTGCTTTCTCCCCTAAATTGGTGAGTACTTAGGTACATCTTAGATTGGATACTGGGATACCCTTTTAAGTCTAGAGTATATGGTACTAAGGTACCCAGGGCATAGGTACCCCAGGGTCCCCCATAGGCTGAAGACTGTATTTTGTCACCTATGGCAGACCCTTCAAACTGTCATTGCAGGCCTGCCATTGCAGCCTGTGTAAGCTGGTGCTAACACCACTTACGACAGATAAAGGTTCCCTATATCTAGGGTCACTGCACTTAAAACCTATAACTCACCCCTACAGCAAGCCTTTTCAATCCTGAAGATAGGGTGCTCATTCTAAGTGTGAGGTTGCCCCTGCAGGAGCAGGACACCCCTACAGCCTCCGGAGTGCATTCTCCCGAGTTGTAAGTGAGACAGCCATATAACATATAGAGGGGTACCGCATCATTACGTGATGACCATCTCAAAACTGGCTGTAACGAACCCTGTCATGTTAGGTATCAACATGACAGGGTATCGCCTTGACGGTGTGGGAGGTATGATTCCAAGTACTGTAAAGGCCCTCCATGGGGCCCTCAGTGCTTCCGGTACCAGTCTTCTAGACCCAGACAGCACAACATGGCTTCTGCCGACCAGAGGCATGATTCTGCCCTCCTGCTGCTGAGCCAAGCTCGAGCAAGGGAAGGCAGAACAATAGATATCAGCTCACAGGGAGGTGTGACCACCTCCTAGACAGTGTTTAGTGTATTGGGACAGGGTGGGAGTGCTTGCCAGCACCACTCAGTCTGCTTGAAGGGCACATTTGGTGCCCTCCATGCATAGTCCAGTTCAAAACGGCTCAAGGAGCTGTTGGCTCCCGATATGGTGCGAAACTGGACAAAGGACATTGAAGTATCATCTCCACTGTCCAACCTCTCCCCTTGGAGGGAATCCTGAATCATCCCAACCCTTTCCTTAGGGTATTTAAGGGCTTGCCTGAGGGTGGGTCCATAGATTCATAGTGGGACACAATTCAATTCAGCCACCACTTCAACTTCGACTGTCTGGGAACTTTTGACTTCGCTGGACTTCGCTCTGGGCATCAAGGCTGAAACCGGGATGACTCTTGCTGCTCCTGATCTCTTTCCCTTGCTTGTCTGCTGCAATGTCCATGCTTGTACTCCATACAGGAAACCGTCCGAGGCCTGTGGGCATCCAAGAGACCTGAAGGAATCTCCCTTGAAGTGAAGGAGTCACTTCCCTGCATCTGCAGGCAATGCAACTAAGCTGACCGGTCTGCTGATCCTGAGCTTCCATGGACTCCAAAAGGCTCAGCAACACAGGTAGTGGTACTTCATATCCCTCGAGGTCTGTCCTGTCCTTTCACCAAGTTTGAGGCAAGTATCCCTCGTTCAAGGTGTAGGAACCGAACCACTTTGCACCACGTCAACTTGCCATTGCAAAAACCTTTTGGCTTCCTTTCATCAAGATCTTAGGGCTCCAAGTAAACCCAACCTCAAGCATCTCCAGTGACCAGAATATTCGACCACACCACATCGCTTGCACCCCGAGCCTGCTACTTCAGTGTGCTGCTTGAGGTCCTCTTTCAACTCCAGTGCTTCTGGCCTGTGGGTCCTGTTGAGGGTCACCTTTGAATTATTTTGGGCTCCCCTTATTGCTTTGTGCCTGCCCTGACTCCCCTACTTGTGGTGAGTCCTCTGGACCTTGCTGGTACCGACACTGTACCATCTTCGCTTTCCACATTGTTTGCAGTTGCCAAGGCTCTCAACACTCTCAACATCCGATGTGGGACAGCTCGTGAACAACTCCTGGTCTTCCACAGCGTTGCATGGTCCTCACAGCTGCAGCTCCAAGGCCACCATCATCTTTCCTGCAACACCTGACATTGGTGGGCACTCATCTTCCGTGGCCCCTGCTTACCCCTGAGTGACCTAGACTCTGTCCCCTCTGCTTGCAGGTACTCTCTACCTTGAATCCACCTTTGGGTACCACCGGACACTTTCCCTTTCTCCAGCAGCGGCATCTTCCTGAAGTCTCCCATTGAGTTTGACGACGGTTCCTGACACCAATTCACACCAATGCACCTGGCTTCCCTGGTGCAGGTAACCTGGGTCCCAAGTTATCCATGGGTGGGGTGGCTCTCTACTCTCTTGTCTTTCACATGGTTTCTTCAGGGTCCACTGGGAAGGGTCCTATTTCTTTAAAATTGCAACCGCGACTTACATGTTTGTTTGTACGGAGAAAATAGTCGTGTTCCTACACTGCTCACAACCTCTATGGAGCTCTTAGATACTCTCCTGGGGTGCTTCCTTGGATCTCCAACACTTCTACGTCCTCTGGGTATCGTCTTGACTCAAATTGTGGCTCACATAGCACTATTTTAGTATATGGTTTGGTCTCCCCCTAGGGACCACTGTGTATTCTGTGCTACTTACCTGTTTACCTCCAGCTAGGATATATCTGTATGTGTTATTGAGTGTCTTATAATAAATGCATATTTTTATAACTACGCTGTGTGGTTCTTTTTTATTCAACCTATACCTATAAGATGATGTTCTGGTAAAAACAAGCTGCTTTACACTCCTTCTGGACTGAGCCTGAAGGCTGCTCTCCACAGATACCACTTGGAGATCTTTCTAAGGTTGTCTAAGACCACTAAACCCCCCACAAGGGTTGTCTGGATCAGTGCAAGGTGTCCACTTACATAGTGTTCATCATATACCGAGCCAGCCTCTCACAGAGATGCAGCAGTCTAAAATTAAAGACATGATTTAATTTGCTGCCTTTCTCATGATGACAAATGGAAAGTTGAAGAGGTTGCTTTGTATGAGAGTGGTTTACAATTCTTGTGCTTAGTTTTTACAAATCCTAACCGTGTTAAAAGTATCCACAGAGAGCTAAAACAATATAGTCTACAAACCTAATTTACTGGCATGTACATAACTTTGTAATCCTTTAAAAAAAACTACATTGGAAATGAAGATGTATATGGGAGTTTGATTAAAAAAAAGAGTATCACAGTGATGTGAAAAAATATATGAAATTAACTGTATATATTACAGCGTGTGTGTTTAAGAGGGTACACTGTCAAAATATCGACACGCAAAATATCTCCATACCAAAATATCCTGACCAAAATATCGACATCCTATATTTCTAATGGTAAGTACAAAAATATAAAAATAAAATACTGATGTCATTAATATAGTTGTATTAAATATCAATTTTTTAAATATATATAAAATAAAATAATACATATTATGTATATTAAATAGTAACATCAATGAAAAAAACATAATAAAATCCAATATATATCTTAAGAAATATAACAGATAAACTTGATTAAAAAAAGTTACACACATATATCACAATTAATATATATTTGCATATATCTACTTACAAAAAAGTTATTAAACTACTAACTTTAATTTATATTATAACTTAAAAATACTATAAAACCAATATATATATATATATATATATATATATATATATATATATATATATATATACCATTAACATTGAATCTTTAAAAAACAAACCGTCATAATGAAATACAAAAATTATATAACTTAAAATTCTTTAAATATAGCAAACATTATTTTACACATTAAAAGTATTAATAATTTAAAAAGTTAAAATTTTAAATAAAACAAAAACATGATAATATAAATTATAAAAGCATAAAATAAATTATAAAATATATAATATTTAACACATATGCTGTTCCCACTACAATTTATACCATACTACACAAACTATTAAAGTAATTATATAAAAACGTTACTACTCCCACGTCACACAACGCAAATTAAAAATCATTACATTTAATTAATTTACCACCCTTTTCTCCTATAATCCCCAAAACCCACACCAAAATTTAAACTTAAAATAAATTTATCACACAATAGGATTTAACAACTAATTATGAAATAATTAAAATTAATTTACTCCCCAACCTTTTCCTCTATAAACCCAAAATTCACACCAAACCAAAATGTAATTAAACAATTAACACAATTAATTATCAATTAATTTATTTATATTAATTAGCAACTAATTAATAATTAATTAAAAATAAATTACTTCCCAACCTTTACCCCTATAAACTCCACAGCCCACATATAAAATGTAACCCCAAAAAATGTAAAGCACAATTAACACAATTAAATATCAATTAAATAAATGTAATTAAATAAAAAATAATCATTATTTTATTACAATTAAATTACTTCCCATCCTATTCCCCTATAATCCCACAACCCGCTACAGAACTAAAAAAACAACATTTTATTCAATTAAATGTAATAACAACTAGACGTTTCACACATATATTAAAAAACATAACGAACACATTACAAAAAAATGTAAAGGTCCCCCGTTTACGCGAGTTTGAGCTATTGACCTTCAAATTACAATGCCTTTTATTTTTGTTTTTGTTTTTAAAACATAAATGAAAGGCATGCAATTTACAATACTAATAGCTTAAACTCGCGTAAATGCGAAACCTATTGCATTGCAAATGCTTGATTAATAGTACTTTAAGCTCAAACTCTTAACCACTTTACCTGGAAAATACTAATTCCATATATCCTAAAAGCCTTTAAATGAGGCACCCTCTTATTTACAATATAAAAGGAAATTTTGGACGCATTTTTCTTGTTTTTCTCTCATAGTGAAAATATTTAAAAAAATCGGTCTTGACATGAAAGCAGAGATTCCGGTTGTAAAATGGTCAAACCTGTCCAGAGTAATACAGTATGAAGCGATACAAAAGGGGATGATGGACGGAGCGTTTGAGCAAATCAAACACTCACCCCCAGTCAACTGATCTGGGTTTAATCCGTCACCATTCTTTAGCCCACTCAGCCACCCCATTTCAGACATGGCTATATGCAAATCAGTCTGACCCTGTGCCTCATGGGAACAGTCCAGCCCGAACTGCCAAGCCGTGTCTTCCATGGACCGGAAACAAGCATCCTGGGACCGGTTTCGGATTCATAATCCTCATCAGTATGGTCCACGGAACCCCTATAGGACATCCCATGTGCACAAAGATTATAATAATCTTTTCGCTATAGCAGCAAAACTACCTGTGCGCAACACACTTTGGACTACCCTTTCCTTGTTTGGGTGGGGTCCAGAAGGAGGTGGGGTAAGTTACACATCACTTTTTAAAGTTAAGAAAAGGATGGAATGTTTTATGGAACCTGGGAGAGCGCAAACAGCATTTCAACACAAATGCATATTATTTGGAATAAAATGTGCCCTGCTACTAGACATTTGAAACAATGGAAACAAAAATATGCATTGCTGTTTCCTAATGCACACAAAACAATCCCAGTGTGCATATTACATGTAATATATAACATTTAAGACAATGTCCAGACTGAAACCCTTGCATTGCTAACCCATGCTGTTTCAAATCAAACTTTCAACTGTATTAATGGAGACCTCCCAATGCCATTTCTGTAAGGACAGGGCAGGAGCTGCCCTGTCTTTGTTTGTATAAATTTACAGCTGCACCCAGCACTGTATGAGGGAGTCAGACATTGTTAACAGGGACTCCCTGCAGCCGGATGCAGCCACAAACACTTTCACTGCTTGTTATTGTATCGTGCAGCATGCTGCCTGGAATAAGCCCTCAGCACAAAGACTTGTGCGAACTGGGACCTGTACGAGGCGTCTGGGCAAGAAAGCCGGCTCTTTGGACGACTTGGTACTGTAGAGTGCCTTGTTCTTGCAGTACATGAGGGAGCCAGGAAGGAAGCAGGCAGATGCGAGGAGTGGTAGTGCCTGACAACAGTAGGCGCAAAACGGAGTCTGCGCCACTTATATGAGTCAGAAGAGGGTGCTAGAAGTGGGCGGTCTCTGCTGCTGTAACAGGTTAGGTTATTCAAGGGGGTGGGCAACTTGCCAGGGGTCAGAATGCTCATATTAAAAGGCGTAAAAAAAATGGGAGCATGGGCGGCGGCGGCGCCCGTGCTTTAGCTTTGAACATTTTAACCTAAAGCTGGGGGCCGTGATTGCTTCAAAAGTAAACAAATAGAAAGATATGCATTTTGTTTACTTTTAAAGCAATCGCAGCACCCGCGCTTTAGTTTTAAATGTTTAAAGATAAAGTGTGGGTGTCCCATTACTAAAACAAGGACAGCGGATGAAAGAGGAGGAACCTGACGGGGAGGATGGTAGAAGAATGGTTAAATGCAGAAACAAATGATCAATAGAAAAAATGCACCATCAGCACAATTCTGAGTGTGCAGTAATGTGACATGTCCGTACTGTTGACTTTGTGCTGACCGGACACTCTGTTTATCACGGGGCTCAGTGAAATGAAAGCCCCGTTTACCTTATCACTCAAGCCCTGAGCAGAGAGGGAGCTGCCAGACACGGGCCCACAGATAAGAGGGTGGTCTTTAGTCGTGGATAAACGGGTGGGAGGGGGGCCATCGCCCGAGATGAGAGGCAGGCTCGCTGGAAAAGCAAAACTCTAAATAGCAAGCATGGCGCAGCTTAAGAACACTCTACAGACAAACATTAGAGAAGTCTGTGTCCTAAAATAACCAAGGCATCTCAGCGCGCCTCATTTAAGTATTTCGTAGACACTGGCTGCACGTCAGCAAAAACACACACACAAAGCAAGTGACCCGGGGAGGCCATGGGCTGTGAGCTTTGACGACAGGCTGGCTGCTGACAAAATGAACACCAGCTCGTAAGGGGGGCTGCTGACAATTACAGCTGGTGAAAGAAGTTAGACCTTATTAGACAACAAGCAGCTTCGCAGAACGAAGGAGAGTATGGGGGCCACACCCCCAACCAGATGGCTGCACGCAATTAAGTGCAAGCGGAGCGAAACTGTAGTTAAGCGCCGCTGCCTCGGGACTACACGGAAGTGACCATAGGGCCAACAGCCAACAGAAATCAAGTAAACAACAGCAATGCCACAGTTAAACGAATCACAAGCTGCATAACAAATTACACAGAGTTTCACCCAACATACAGATTACATTAGGTCTCGCAGAGACAGCGCATGCAGTGCATGTGCTGCCAAACACGAGACCTAAAAAGAATTGGTAAAATACATAACACTATTTAAAAAATGATATTTTAAACAACTATATTTTTGCAAATATATATATATTATATTTTAAAAATCAATATTACTTACCTTCAAATCAATATTCTTGAAATCGATATTCTTGACTTCGATATTTCCATGTCACAATATTTTAAACACGATATTCTTGTACATCGATATTTGCAACTTGATATTCTGTCTAAATACCATTTGCTAGTTAGTATGCATGGAAGTATCCCCCACCTGGGCAGAAACTATATCCAGTCTTCCCATTGACTGATTGCTAATTGTAGCGCTTCATGCATTTGACCCTGAGTAACTACTTGGTAGTTTAGATGCATATAGAGAGCACATAAACTATTTTGCATGGCCTGTGCAGATTTCCCCCTGAGTAGTCCTGGTCATGAAATTTCTCTTTGCTTGCAGAGTTTGCTGAATTTTTCCTACTCAGCGCTCCGCGTAGCGCAGAGTTCTGATAAACTCTGCAGAGTGGAGTTATTTCCTCACTCACGCTTGCCAACATTATTCACATTGGCGAACGAGGAAAATCTTACTCCAATCCACCTCCTGTGAGATTTCTCAAAGCGGGAAGTCGTGGATGGTCGCTTTTGCTTACATTGAGAAACCTTCCATTCGCATTGAGGAAGCTGCCGCTCAAGTAGAATATTTACTCGAGTGGCAGAAATAAGCAGCGCCCTCTAGTGCTACACGTGGTGCTGTTTGTGCTGATTTTACAGTGTGGGACAAACACCTCGAACTAACGCACGCCACCGTTTGTGGAACTCTGCATAGCGTAGCAGAGTTTTTTGGTCACTTTGTGGAGTTCCACATAGTGGAACCCCGTCCAGGCCTACCGCTGGGTCTGTAAAACACAATTTCCTTTAGATGTTAGGTAGTGTATTTAGGTTTAGCACATCTGCCATGGTCTACTTAGTCCAATTATAACCAGAAACACAACAGACTGGTTCCGGTAAGTGGTTTTATTGACACATGAATCAAGGAGGAAGGAGCAAGTGGCAGTTCTTGGGGTAACAACCCCAACATAGTTTGTGAGCCCTTGGTTGTCCTGACAGAGCCCATGGGGGATACATGTCATGGGACATGTGCAGTAGAGGAGTGTTCCAGTGAGGAGGAGGACCAAATTGCCATTAGGGAAGATAGACCACATAGACAGTCCACGAATGGGTGAGATCAACAGGTGGGAAAGCAAAGGGAGGACAGTACCAGTTGCGAAGTACACAGTACAGGTAAATAGGGAAATTGGCCATGTGGCACAGAGAAATGCTACGGGACGGTTTTGCATTTGGAAAGAGTAAGTCCCCATCTTCATTCTCTGATGTGTGTGGTGCCTCCAATGATGGTGATGCTGTTGGTGCTGGCTGCGACAGAGGCACACAAACATCAGAGGCTGAAGATGTGGATCTCCTGTCCTCAGCAGCATTTCTTTTTCCCAAAATGTAAGGTAGCACAACACTAAGATGGCCCTGCTGGTTTGCCAGCACAGCGACAATGTTGCTTTGTAAGGCACCCATTGTTGCTATGTAGGAGTCATGCTTCTGCTCCATGTAGTCCAGCATGTTGTAGATTACCCTCAGCTGGTTGGCAACCTCGCTGGTGCCACTTCTACAGGGCAGTTGTTTGTGCCTCTGCCTCATGACACCAGCGATGTCAGCCACGGACTCTCTGCCTGCACCCCATCTACCAGCTCTCGCTGGACTCCTATCGTTTAACATTGGAAATCAAGTTAGGGGACCTCACAGTCCAGGGCTGGGGGTGGGCTGGCTGGTGGTGTTTGTTGGGTGATAGGTGGATCCTCTGGAGAGGGTGCACCACTGTCGGCCCTGTTTGCGACCGGAAATGGTGTCCGAATGGAGTACACAATTTCCTGGAGGGTGTCTTGGTCAAGGGTTGGAAGGCTCTCTTTGTCAGCAGGAGCCTCATCCAGGACAGGCAGCGAGTCAGGAGTTGTGATACATCCTCTGCAATGAAACAGATATATGTTGTTGTTAATTTATGTTAGATGGTGACATAAGAAATCTGGTTGATATTCAGACGTTCTCTTATTTTCCTGTCCTGTTAATATAGATGCGTAGGACATCTGTTCTTCATAGGTTTAGAGGCCAGGTTGCAGTGTAGTTGCCTTTCAGATGACAGCATCTCTGCCTTTTTCACACAACCACTGTGTGACAGGACTGACCTGTGGTGTCATGACAAATGTTGCAACACAGTTAGACAGCTTGCTGGGCCTGCTATTCCTGCATGTCTGATGTGAGGTACAGTCCACCTCTGCCTTGGTGATTAGCTTTCTTTTCAGTGATGCCTATACCGACTGTGGTTTGACATATTGACACCACTTCTGTTCACATTGCACCTCTCCCCCAGTGTGCGTGCATTCCATGTGACCAGTACCTATCCCACAGCTCCTGTGATGGTGAAGTGGGTTTTTTCATGAATTAGTTATGATCTTGCAGTCTGCCTTTCACGCAGTACACCACAGAACTCTGCCTTGTTGTACTGTCTTGATGCACATTGTGCTTTCATGTGGTCACTGGTTCCATTTTTCACACATATCCTGCACACCTCTACCCAGCTTCCAGCCTTGCTACACTGCAGGAATGTGTGAGGGAATGTACTTACCATGGGTTTCCTATTTGTGTACACTTGTGTTATTTCATAGCATACACAGTTGGCTCTGTATTTGTGGACAGGGGGCACTGAGTAGCAACTCTGAGGGTATGGGCCCAGTCAAGCTAGGTAGATTGCTAACACTGACACTCAGTCCATTTAATCATTGACAGAGTAGGTCATCTGCAGAGTTTCACACATCTTTCTACTCAGGCCCTCTCACTTGTACAGTATATACCTCCTCTGCCAAACTTGGTTTTGGGCCAGGCACTCAACTTACTGCCACAGACAGATGGAACCCAGATAATACATTGACTCTCATGTGCTTACATCACCAACAATATGTATGACCATATCTAATGGACTGACATGGCCGGCTGATTTTGAGGGCCTTGCAATTATCTGTAGCCCACATGGTAGTAGTGCTGGACATGGTGACATTACCAAGCCAGGTTTGTCACACCACTGCGCCCATTCACCTCAGCCTCCAACCATCCATGTGGATGCAGACTAGTTCATCCTATACCTCATAGTCAGGCATGCTTCACATGCTCTGATTTTGACATATGTGGCATGGTGAGACATTTTGCCTTCAGTCTTCCTCCTGCCATGAGCTATATCTTCAGCCAGAGCCACATCACATGTAGGACGTGGTTCCAGAATGGTCTTTTCTCTGTAATCCCTTCCCAGCTGTGACACAAGTGTGACACTGTCAAACACAGCAGTGCATGTGTCTTGGTCAGGCTACCTTACAGTATACATATCCCTTCTCTCCTTCATGTGCTATGTCTCCCCATTCAAACACAGTGGCAGTTCAACGTGTTCAGACAGCGCCTACAATGCACTGCACTACCAGAGATCCACCAGGTCCACACACCATCTTTTGTTTCAACACACATGGTCCTCTGGTGTGCATCACTTGCATTCACCCCCCACAACCGGTCCAGTTTATTTAATGACAGGAGTTTGGCAGGAAGTTTCAGGCAGTTTAATATACACATGACACTTGGCATAATCCTATGTGTTCATCATTCAAATGCCCCACACCTGACCACCCTCTCAGGTGTGCAGTTTCTCGTTTGACAAGCCCATTCCATTCCATTTCTTTAGAGACCATATTTGTGTGCATGGGCCCAAGTTAAACACATTAGCATCATGGTGGAAGGTGGCCTGCATCGTAACGGTCAGGTTGGGCAGGGTTAATGTGTCCATGCATGATGTGTTGTTCCATTCCATGTTATTTGCTTTTTATTCTGTGACTTGTAGTTCTTGTGACTCATGTTTTACATTCCACTACAAACAGCAGTATAAAAAGGTGAACCTGGACTGGTGCTGCACTACACACATGAACGGGAGAAATGTGAGGGAGTTGGACTGAGCTGTGCCACATGTAACTGGGCAGTGTGACTTACACATATGTGATGTTTAACAGTGCATGACCCAGATTCCTGCCCTTTGCCATGCACACAGTGAAGTGGAGCGCTGGTACCTAGCTCGCTGTGCTGCACAACATTACATATTTCCCCACATTGACCCTTGTGGCAACTTACCCTGTAGGTTTTGTTGTTCCTTGTGGCTGTCTTGTCCTGGAACTGCTGCAACCAACTCCTTTGGGATGAGAGCTGTCACACGTTCTTCAGAGGCATCTAGTTCATCCTGTGGTGCCGGGCTTCCACCTCCGAACTGCATGGTTGCCTTCAGGTTGTTGGCCAGTTTCTTCTTCATTCTGCGCTTATAGTCATGTCAGCATGTTAGAAATGGGGGTCGCTAGCTGGCAGTGGTATGCACCCTGTCCAAGTAGGGACCCTTCCTTCTAGTCAGGGTAAGGGAGCTAAACATCAAAGATAACCCCTACTCACTCCCTTAGTATCTTAGCATGACAGTAAGGCTTCTCTAAGAGGCAATATGTACAGCATTTGTACAAAAAACACACAGTAACACAGCGAAAACATTACAAATGGACACCACACTAGTTAAGAAAAATAAACACTGTTTACCTAAGCCAAACAAGACCAAAATGACAAAACTCCAACATGAAAAGTTCAAGATATCAAATTTTAAAGGTTTAAGCAATTCTGTTCATAGAACTGGATGTAGTGATTTAAGTACAAAGTACCATTGATGCATCAAAATCCAAGACAAAAAACAGCCGCAAAGGAGTGAATCATTGATTCTTGAGTCCCAGGGGAATGGAGGCATCAGTTCTGCTGCATGCAAGAGAAGTGTTGCATTGATTCCTTACTGCGAGGAGAAGCGATGCATCGAAATCCGAAAGTGGGCCCTTTCTGCTGGGCGATGTGCTGGAAACTTGGCGCAGGTGAGATACGTGGAAAATCTGGACGCACTGAGATCCATGGTCTCAGCCACAAACAGGCACTGCTTGGATCCTTCGGCTGCTGTGATGCATTGGTTTTTCAGCTGGACAACTGGACCTGCATTGAGGTTGGAGTGGTTGGAGGCACAGTGTTCAGGACTGAGGCTGCCGTGAGCTTGGTGTGCCACGAACCGGAACGGCATTGACTCTCCCAGCCATAAACAGATGCTGCGTCAATCCCTCGGCCGCAGCATGGGAATGCTTTGGTTTTTCTACTGCATGGCAAGCTTGCAGCAGTAAAAACAAGCATAGAGGGTTGCCATATGGATTTTCTTCTTCATTCTGCAGCAAAGCCACATCCAAGGGCCCAGAAGTGGAAATGGCAACACTTGGCAGGTTAGAACTCCCAGCAGGGGAGTCCAGGGGCTGTAGGTGATGTCTATGATGGCCCTGAGACTTCTTTACGGGAGATAAACACACACAACCCCTTGGAGAATCTTCTCAAGCAGGATACAAAGCACAGTCCATTCCTTTTCCTCTCCAAGAAAGAAACAGCAATTACAGGCCAACCCAGAAAAGCAACACAGCAAAGGGGCAGTACTCCTCATGACAGCTGTCCAGCTCCTCCTCCTGGCCGAATGTGGGTGCCAGGCCCAATACTTGCTCCCCTGACTGCCTTTGAAGTAGGCATTCTTCAAAGGATAGTCTTTGTAGTGCACAGATCCTGCCTTGCCGTGACCTGGCTCCAGACACACTGCAGGGGGTGGAGATAGAATTGTGAGAGGGCAGACACAGCCCTATTCTGGTGTCAGTGACAACTACTCCCACCACTCTAGTTCAGGAAGGCCCATCAGCCTGGTGATAGGCAATCAGGATATGCAGGGCACACCTCAGCTCCCTTTGCCTGACTGTCTAGGGTAAATGCACGAACAGCCCAACTGTCAGTCTAAACCATACGTGGATTTCACAGGCAGGCAGAGGCACGATATGGAAAAGCAAGAAAATGCCCACTTTCTAAAAGTGGCATTTTCAACCACACAATTTAAAAACCCCCTTCACAGAACAATGTGCTTTACAATCCTGAGTACAGGGAACCCAAATACCAAGGGGCCCATTAGGATGTTGGGCGGATCGCCACCGCCGCATGGCGGTGGCGATCCGCCCTACATCCTAGCCCACCCGCCACCCATTTGCCCCGCCATATTAGTATGGCGGGGGAACGTGGCAGACGGGAAGACCGTCTGCCGCATTTCCGCCCGGTCGACAAGTCGACCGGGCGGAAAAGGGTTTCACATGGTGGCGGTGTCTGCTAGACACCGCCATCCATATCAGGATGCAGGCGGAAAGGCATGCGGTTTTTGAGTTTGGGGGCCCCTTGTGGGCCCCCAGGATGTTAGGTGGTTAGGGGGGCACATGGGGGCATGCACAACATGGCAGGCACCGCGCGGTGCCTGCCACATTGTACATGTATGACATGCATTTTCGGCATTGCGGTGGGCGGTCCTGAAAGCACCGCCCGCCGCAATGCTAAAAATGCAGGATGCGCCCGCCAATGTGGCGGGCGCATCTTATGTCACTCACAGGACCCCCACACATATGGCGGGCGGTCCCTTTTGTCTGTCCGCCATCCTAATGGTGCCCCAAGTCTCCATCTATTCCCAATTGAAAGTTACACTTATAAGGCGTTACAAGGCAGCTCCAATGATAACCTACAGGAGAGATAGTCCATGCATCGGTGAAAAACGAAATTAGCAATATTTCACTATCAGGACATGTAAAACACATCAGTATATGTCCTACATTTTAGATACACTGCACCCTGCCCATTAGGGCTACCTTGGGCCTACCTAAGGGGAGCCTTACATGTAATAAAAGGGAAGATTTGGGCCAGGCAAGGGGGTGCACTTGCCAGGTCGACTTGGTAGTTTAAAACTGCACTTGCAACACGAGCGGAAGTGACCATCCACGACCGCCTGCTTTGATAAATCTCGCTAGGAGGTGGTCTTGAGTAAGATTTTCCTCACTCACGCTTGGCAACTTAATGTTGGCGAGCAAGGAAAACACTCTGCTACTCAGACTCCACGTGCAGAGCGCAATTTCACACCCAGGTCTATTTTGCTCCAGATCTGTCAGTTTCTGCTGCAATAACATGCCCTCGGCCGCATAACATTTTTTTGACGCTGCCTGATCCCATTGCCATGGTGCGCCATACCATAAATATGGCATTTAAAACTGATGTAGCGAATCACAGAGCTTTTTGACGCATCACTGACACAACGCAGCAATGCGTCAGTTCTTGTAAATGAGGCTCTAATTTCCTGATTGCAAAGTCTGAGAGTGTGTTTATATGTAAAACTGTTTGAAAAAGTTTACAGATTAAAACAGTAAAATGTTGGCGGGCCCTTGGGCTGAGCTCAGGGTAACTTTGGCATGGGATTAGCAGGTGGTCCATATAGCTGCAAGTAGTAAAAATAAACCTATTTTTAGCCTGAAAATAGCTTCTACATTTTCAGATGGCTGGGAAAGTTTGTAAGAAGAACAGTTTAACTTCGTAACTGCAAACAGAATTTAGCTTGAAAGATTCAATAACAACATATGCATTTATTTAAATCCTGTAACAAGAGCACCAGGTGTTCCTCTGAGAAAGGTCGAGTTCTTGATTCAGTTTGCAGAAAGTGCAAGCACCTCCGCAAAGACACTAATCTGGGTACATGCAACATATGGCATTCGTCCCACGCCATCTATAAAAATCCTTTACCCTCGGTAAGTTACCGGGAAATGCACAGCATGTTCCGCTTCTGAACGTATACATAGCCCCAGGCAAGCAGTACATACAACGATTCTCTTCATGGTCCACACACAGAAATCCATACTTAAAACAGCTGATGATACCCTAAACCTGGGAACCAACTCGGATGACGTCAACTGCCTTTTTCTCACATTTACAGACAAGGTTTATAAATACAGTCTGATTGCAAGGAATGATGAGTAAAAATCAAGAGCCAATCTTGTCTGGGGACTTCACGTACAGAATTTTCCTGATCGCTATCACTACATGGTATTCCCATTTCCACACTGTGTTTACATCTGCAAGTTCCTGTAGGTACTGGAGGAATTTGGGCGGGCAGAAAACCTATGGACGAGCAACCTTTGTTTGAAACCCGTGATTTGTAATTAGTTGCATGCACTCTTTGCACCCTGTTTCGAAGCTATGGCGGTCCTCGTATTGAGACAGATATTGTTAGTACTTGTAATGGCAGACTACAGATAGATATAGCTACGATGCTGCATGTTATGCATGGGCGTGACCGAAAGGGGCGCTGGGGGACGGGAGTGTTTGTGGTGTGACACCACTCAAATAAAATGAATTCTTAGATTGTTAGTTGGGTCTGGGGCCCTGGGTTGTGCCTGCTATGTGAGTTGGTTTTTTCTACTAAGAATAACAGATAAAACAGTGACCTTTGTCAGGGGCGGCTCTGGACTCATGGCGGCCTTGGGCAGGGAGTGTAGGTAGGGGGCCCCGGAAGAGGGGGTCCGGGCGGGGCGGAGCATGGAGACCAGTGAAGGGGGGGCGGGGTAGGGGGGTCAGGTTGTTTGGAAGTGGAACAGAGCCGGAGGCCGCCAAATCCATGCCAGGAGGCGCAACACAAATATGTATCCATCCTCAAAGGATTATTATATTAAAGATATATATTGGCGTGGTGGCCCCTGGGGTTTGGTGGCCCTGTGCAGGTGCACAGCTTGCACATGCCTAAGGCCGCCCCTGCCTTTGTTGTAAAACTGGAGAAAGAGCGCGACAGAGAAACCCATCAGGTGGCTGAATTTAAAAATGTGAAACCAGATAGCCTGGAATCAATACCAGCTTCCTTGCTTGTCCAAATTGTGTGTTCATAGGTAAACATTTTTTTTCACAGAGCCTCCTTTTTATTTATTACCACACAGAGAGCACATTTAAATACTTGAGTTCAGGATGTACGCTGTACACGCACCTCTTATGTTTGAGCGGTCCCGGTGAGCGCTTTTGGCGGGAACGCTCACTGGGACCGCCTGCCTCTATAGCGACATCCCCCGTGGCCTGACAGCTGGGCACGATACCCGAGTAGATACCCATGGGACCCGAAACTCTGAGGGATGCGAAGATGGCAGTTCGGCAATATGGGGCCTGAAGCTGCCATGCTCGTATCAAGATCATTTTGTATTTTGTCACATACATTTTTGTATTATGCGCACTGTAATCTTCCCGCTTTTGTATTGATTTAATTATATATCTTCAGTAACTCTTCTCTTTTAGAAGGACCAACTTTATTTACATATACAACTATTTTGTCTTTATATTCAACAATTGATTCACGTGATTTTATATTGTTATTCCGTATTTTGTATTGAGATTTACATTTCCCTTAATAACCTTATTTTGAACTTAAAAAAAGATGGTGGCACCCTGAAGAGCTCTGGCGCGCATGCTCACAGCCCACTGAGAGCAACGCAGTGGCCTATGGGTGTTTGTAGGTTGCCTGGACTACAAACCAGTGGTGGAGGGTCTTTTGTCCAGGCACCTGCTTAAAGACCCTACAGGAGCGGGCCTGGATGGCGAGCAGGGGATACAAAGACCAACCATGGTGCAGCCACTTACCTACTCATTAAGGGATCGATGAACACTGGGGGGACATGGGAGAATACATACATACACTGCACCTACTTTCCAGTGAGGGAGGCGGAGAGGCAGAGAGCTAATCTACATTACTCCCGCCTGACATTGAGGTTACCTTGTAGCAAATAAGATATCTAAGGCATTGTCTACTGGGAGGGGCAGTGGCATGGGCAGAGGGACTGTGAATTGGGGTTTGTGAGAGAGTCACCGTGCCACACTGCACCACAAGAGGTCCTTCGCACCACTGGGACCAGACTGCATCAACCCAACACTAATCAGGGGGGCCAAATACAGTTGCACTCTAATAACAGCTATTGTGGGGCACAGGGAAGCTGTCTTGTGGTGGCTGTAAACACATTAAGGCTGCCCCTAGCCAGTATGTGCGACCCGAGATGCCCAGTCACTGGCAAACTTTTACCATGGCCGCTACAAGACACGAGTCTACCATTAAAGAATTGTTCCAGACCCCTTCCTCCAAGAAGGAAGACCTCCCCAACCATGACTCCGGTGCAGTTGGCAGCGACCCAGGGTCAGGAGCAAATGGTGGCAGGGGAAGAATAGGAGGCCTCCACCAAAAGCTTCATGAACCACCTCTATACAGCGATCAATACCAAACTGGGAACCATCTGGGCAGACCTCAAAAAGAATCTGCTGAAACTCTGGAAAGACCTGTAGGACCTGGGGACCAGAGGTGGCTATCTAGAGACAACTCAGGATGAATGCACCCAAGATCCCTAGGAATATCGCTGCCGCTTGATCACTATGAACGACCAACTGATCACACTCCAGGAGGAGCAGGAAGACATGGAAAACTGGTCTCGCCGATGCAACCACTGGATTAGGGTGGTGTCCCTTGGTAAGAGGGTAAGGACATGAAAGTATATAACTGAGCCATGGTAGAATCCATTGTCAATGAACATGGGCCAGACCCACCTTGCATCGATTGGGTACATAGAACCCGGCCCAAAAACTCAAACTCAAAACAACCTTGGGACATGCTGGTCTGTTTCCATCACTTTGAAGATAAAGAGATGATCTTAGAAGCTGCAAGATGCAGTTGCTCAATTCAGTACAATTAAGATGATATTCAAAGTTTCCAATACCTATCCCAGATAACATTGATCACGAGAAGATTATTTAATTCGATTACCAAGTTCCTACAAGACAACAAAAGCAAACACTGCTGGGGCATCCTTTCTGCGATATGTTCAAATGACAGGGCTGACGCTGGTTCTTCAGGTCCCTTGAAGAGGCTCGCTTATCATTAAATATCCCCCTCCTGGTGGTCAAAGCAGAGACCCATTGCCAACCGCCACTCTGTAAGAGCCATGAGTGGACACAAGTACAAAGGGGGCACCAAAGGGGCATTCCCAGACAGTAACAAATACTGGCGGGCACAATCAGCCCTTGAACAAGTGCAGACAGTTGAAGGCCCTTCCTTGCGAAGCTTACAGCCCTCATTGACTACATGAAAGCATTAGATGGCATCTAACTGATCATGGTGCCAGACCCCCACAAGGTTTGAGTTGAGCTTCAGAGCGGACCGGGGCCCACAGCAGTGTCATGAATATTGAGCTTCAGCATGGATGCCGCCAGCCCGGGTGTGCGCCACCATGGACCTGTCTTGACAGAGTCCTGTTTCCCTTACAGGTTTTACCTTTTCTTCATACTTGACTGTGGTGTTGCTCAGGGACCCCACAGACAGTATTCTCTACTCAGCATTACACATTCCAGCTGAGACTATGTCCTTTTCAAGTTTGGTGTTATTGTTTATATTCTTTTTGGGGAATTTGGGGTTTTGGGAGAGAAAAGCCGCCTGCCTCGACAATGCTTCCACTAGCCTTCTCTTCCACAAGCGACATCGATTAGTTCTTTAGGGGCATATTTAAGAGCCCCTTTGCATTGCTCTTGCAGCACTCAACATGGTGAAAGAGCAACACAAATGAAAAATGAGATTTATGATTCCATGTAAGGCCACCCTTGTGTGAGCATGCATGGCCTAATAAATGTCGAGTAATGTAATGCAGCACAGATCACTGCATTGCATTACACTGCGTCAGGGAGGTCCCATGCAATATCCATGGATTTTGAAGCGTTTTCAGGTTTACAAGAACAGGTAAACCTGGGATTGTGCCAAAAGGATATGATAAATATCTTTATTTCTCCTCTTTATTTCCTCTTTCTATATGTGCTGCATTCTGTACAAAATCAATCCTGCATGCAAAGCAGGCACCCTTGAACCATGGTGCACATGTGCCTGCATTGGTCCTAGGCAGCCCATTGTGCGCCAGTACAGGGGAAAGTACAGGAATGTGCTGCATTGCTTTAAATATGGCACATTCCTGCCCTTTCCCAGTGATGCAGTGTAGCAATGTGACTTGCTGCGCTGTGCCACTTTTTCTTACATATGGCCCTGAGTAGCCTAACTATGTCCTCAATCTCTCCCTTCATCCCCATCTATAATGTTCTGGGCCACAACAATCCGATCAAGAGGCATTCCATCCTACGCAAACTGGCCCTTTTCCGAGTTTATATAGGGCTACTACAGAAACTCACCTACTAAAGCTGGACAACTCCCGCCTGAAATCCTGGTACTTCCCGGATCAATACTGCTCCTCTGGCCATCAGAAAGACTGGGGGTGAGCATCTTGATACACTGCTATTGCCCACCTTTGGTATTGGGGACACTCCGAGATTATGGTAGAAGATGGATTGCCATTCAAGGCTCGCTCTGAGGCCAACCACATGCACTAGCCTCAGTTTACAGTCTCAATCA
Source organism: Lissotriton helveticus (assembly GCF_964261635.1). Taxonomy (NCBI): domain Eukaryota; kingdom Metazoa; phylum Chordata; class Amphibia; order Caudata; family Salamandridae; genus Lissotriton; species Lissotriton helveticus. The sequence continues at coordinate 260,980,077 of NC_136067.1, forward strand.
GAGACCAGAACCCTTCCTTGCAGAGGTGATCCACACCCTCTCTGCCTGGTCTAGCATACACCTAATTATTAGCGGAGATCATAACCTGTTTCCAGACCCTACACTTGATACTGATCACATGGGGAGGGGAAGCTCCATGGCTTTGTCCATGGCAGGCAAGACACTAATGAAGGACCCACCACCCTCTCATACATGATTACTTCAATTACTCAAGTGCCCATAATACATACAGAAGACTTGACTACATACTCATGGAAAGACACGTGCTCCCTAACTTTGCAGAATCCACCCAATATCGTATCAGACTCTCCGATTATGAACCAGTCTCCTGTGAACTGGTAGAAATAGGCACTAACGGACCCAGACCTACCGGCACCTGAAAGCTCCTGGATGGCCTCTTG